>NW_020653740.1:6965726-7018289 GCF_003589595.1 Hyposmocoma kahamanoa | reverse complement strand
ACACGCACACGCACACGCACACGCACACGCACACGCACACGCACACGTACACCACACGCGCGCACGCAAGCCCCATGCCCATAAAACTATAAACGACAAGTCATACGTATTCTGCAAAAATTTTGATAGTTCTATCAATAGACTTTCGACGACTAAATGTCAAATTTCACAATTCAAGATCTTGGTACGGCATCATGGGTAGCCATATCAACGTTCGTTCAAGAGATACGTGAATACCCATTTTGGATAGGACTTCGATCGAACGACTACGTAACTTCAACGATATTTTGATAGCTTGAACTTACGTGAATCGCGCTACTGAGAAGGGGTAGTACTATGCTAATGGTAAAAGATAATTTTTCATGGAAAATCATATTCATAAAGAACATACTTTACTTACACGAGTAGTACAATTTATCCTACAAATCAGAAATAGTTGACATTTGTTACGTGTGATAAAGGACAAACGTAAATCCTATATCTCAAGCGAATACCATTTGACGACCTTAATACTATCGAGCAAATGTAACTAAAAATTCGCAACAGGGAATGTTATCAAAGAAAGAATTCGCAATAAATCCGTGGCCCCGCCCCACCACACTCTTACTATTGGATATCGGAAAAATGGGAAATGGGGGAAATCCAATGTGTGTGTAAAGAGTTAGGGAGGAGCGTGTGTGGATAAGACGTGTGTAACTATATATAGTAAGTTTAAAGATATCGAATGGGATGGAATAGCGATCTTGGATGTGGGAAGAAAAATAAAAATACATCTGATAGATACTGTTTACATTACATTATTTTTATGTAGCTGCGTAGTTACCATTTATGATTTTATATGTATCTTGCGTAGATACAGTGCCGGCTTTGTTTATAGTGCAGAGAGTGCGGCGCATACGGACGTAGGGTCTTAGGCCCAGCGGCCACTGATGGGACGGCTCGGCAAAGGATTTTTAAGTGACAAAAGGCATACTTGAATTTTCAATGACATTGGTCGTAGCTATAAAAACAAAGCTTCGGCATGCTTAGGGATACAGCTGGCGGCTTCAAATTTTTTTTTTTGCATTTTGCACGATTCGGTGGTCTAACACACACGAGTCCCAAAAACTTTGCCATTTAAAGTTCTGAGTGACACTGCTGTGACAATACGAACTCTTTCGTCGTCACCCCACGTTTTTATCACCCTTTTCTCTGGTTCCTGGCCACCGTCTTTGAAATTTTGAATCGTTCTTACATTCCTTTTTCTACTTCGTCCCTTACTTTTCTTCTTTCCATCGCCGCACTGTACTAAATTTCCGAAACGTGCTCGACTTCACGCAAAAATTCTGACCAGATAAATTATGTAACCTAACTGCTTATAAAGCATATTATTTCAAGAAATTACAGGCCCTTTTGGTGTATGTTCCTTTTTACCATAACCTGTATATAACTTAAGTAGGATTGTTTGTAGTGTTTTATATCGATTGTACCAGTTTTTATATCATTGTTTTGTTACAACCTTTTCGCCTTTACTTTACCTGTTCTTTTGCCTTCCTGTGTTCTTTATTTCTACAATAAAATTCATATGAACCAAGCCTTGTATTTAATTATGCGACGCCCGCGTGACACTGCAACTTTTATAACTAGGTTAGTCGTTTACCCACAGAACTCATTCATCCCATCACCTTACATAATTAATTTTAAAAAACTATTCGTTTCACTTGTCGAAAAGTCCACTGGAAGAAACTTCTTAACAGGATAACCTCGCGTTTGTGGAGTCAACGAGGAGGTTTCTCTCTTTTAATTTTAATGTTGTGGTACAATAAAGTATTTATATACACAAATGTTATTTATGTGATGTTGGCATTTGATCATTCATTTCTGAGATATCGGAAAAATAAAAAATGTCATAACGTGGTAAGAAACTTATAATTTAGTGTTAATAAAATATAGTAAATAACCTCGAAAGCCTCAAAATGTCTATTACACTCTTATAGTCTGAAAATTAACTTCTATATTTTAACTTCTATACTTACAAACTTTTAAAAATGGTAGAAAATTTAAACCGGAAAACACTTAAAAAAAGATACGCCACGAATAAAAGTTTAGTGCAAATAAAAGATAGCAAAGTACTGCTTTTTAGCCAAGTGCAATTAAAGAACTCTATGAGAGATTATACAGATTTCACGCTTGGCATAAAACGTGGTGTTAAAGTGGTTCTTACCATGCTACAATTGCGGAGGGTTCTGTATACTATAAATATAGGTAATTCCAGTAACGATTAAAATATTTAAAAGTGAAATATACAGTATGCTTGCAAATTAGGCACAAGCACTTATAGAAACAATTTCTTACCTTGCTGAAGTAGGACAATCGCAATAAGTGCATGGCGGTTTTTCGATAAATTTAAGACAACCATTACTAAACACAGGGTACAATATTGTTTTGATAATAACAATACTATTTGGCGACTAAACTATCTTCAATGTTATCTTTTCAAACCTTTTGATCTATCATTGACCACACTACACTATTAAAATTAATGAGATCGTCAACGTCACGGTATTACTTCATTTCTTTCTAAATGCACAGGTACATAAATTGACAGAATTATAAATCCAGATTTGCATTTTAAATTGATCCTTTTCATGCAAGTGACGACACTAAAAACATCCATACCTAGGTTTTAACACCTTGTATATAGTGAATTGTTTCTACACATAAGACACTCAATACATAGTTTTTATAAATAATATATCAGTGACATTAAATCTTTGTGACATTGTATTTTTTTTAATTCCATTTCCGTTTTAAAGAAGAAAAGTTGTTTCAGAAAACAATTAAATTAATGAATGAAATATTCTTTGTTGCATATTAAAAATTGTATTACAACATGTATACACAAAATAGTAATGTTAGTATCACTGAGTAAGCTAGTGTACAAAAGGCGACCTTTTTACAAATTAAATTTTTCTTCCATTCAACCTTATATTGTATTTTGTTTTTTTTTAATATGGATTGATTTAAGGTTAAAAAGTTGCCCAACACAAAATATATACACATTTGTTTTGGGTTATAAACAATACTAAAATATATACATATTTCCATAAGCGTTATAACGTCAAAATATGTTACAACTATTAGTTACTAAAACACATTTCTTTTCTCTGCTTCGATAGATAATAGACTTTAGGTTTTTTGAGAGGGTCTGGTGATCTTTGATAATTTTTTATTTTCAGGAAAATATTAATAGCACATTAGTTCAAGGAACCCCAAAAGGTGGAAACTTGCCATGCCCCTGTATGAATGCGGGTTCTGTCAGGCTATCGCGATATTGCGAAAGTTGCAAACTTTTTATTAACGGCGGCGAACGTCTTTTGTTCTGGCCCTGTCTAAAACTCTTTTAACGAGAACTTTCTAAGTTATACACGGAGATGCATCGTTTAAATGCAACGCTTTGGACGTGGTAGTTACGGGGAATAATAACTCAAGTTGTACAGTACCGAAAATGAAAATAAGCTAAAAACTCAGGCCTTAAAATTTTAATATCGTTTTCTTTGCACAGTTTGCTTTTATAATCTGTGCCTAAAGTAAAATTGAGCAGATGTCGTTAATGAAAAAAAAGTTACTAAGCACCAATTTGAACGAAAATAAGCATGGGTACCATTGTAATATTTATTTTATTGAGTATCATAATGATATATTGAGTATCATAATGATATATTTTTCGTACCATGGTATTCATATATCTCTTTATAAAAATACTCCACTAGATTTTTTTTTATAATATCAAGTGACGGGACGAACAAGTCGTGCGCCTGATGGTAAACTACACGCCTGTCCATAACAGTTGCAGTGTGCTCATAGCTTTAAATCGCAAAGATCTGAGGGGCACTGCCACTGCGCCCGTCACTCTGAGACATAAGTTGACAAGTCCCACGTGCCTGCAATTTCACTAGCACCCTCACCCTTCAAAACCGGAACACAGTAATGCTAGCATTACTGCTTGGCGGCAGAAATAGGTAAGGTTTGTTGTTGTTGTTATTGATACAAAGAAAAAACAAAAAGAAAAATTCATTTAGTCTGGCTGGACACGAACCAGCGACTTTTTAGCCAAACCGAAGCTATGACTCTCCCAATCGAGCTACGAAACGAATTAGCAGACCACACGAATTTCCCTATGTACTTATTGCAGATCTCTTTTTTGTTTTTTTTTTGTTCTAACGGCTTTTTTGTCATAGCACCATCTGTGAGAAAAGTTTGAAAGTTTTTTATCCAGTCGGATCGATGGAATGTTTCTTCAACAACAAAATAGGTATCACTGGTTTGACTTTCTCCACATCATTTTCTTGATTTCAAACATTTCTTAGCCGCTTTAGCTACCTGTACGTATGCCTCTCTCTCGTGGTGATTTTTGATTTTTTTAAATTTTTTTTTTTCACTTTCGACTTCTTACAAATAGGTAGAACTAGGTTCAAGTTTTTTCATTTTCGCATTATTTTTCCAAACAAACCAATGATTCGAGTTCTTTAAACAGTAGGGCACCCTATCTGAAGTACAGTTACAAACATTTTTATTAAACAAGGTTGCTAAATTAATAATTTTAGTTACTATACTTCAGAACAGGGTTGTTGAATTAATATTACACCAAACTGGTTGATGACTACCTGATGGATAATTACCATCTCAGTCAGCCGCGATCATGGGATCTATAAAGAGCCCGAAATATAAATACACGATTTAGGTTCATAAAAATAGTTTCACTTCCGAGACCTAGGATCGTCACTAATTGGTTGCCGGAAGAATTTCGATGTTGCGACGTCGACAACAATATCCAGTGTTTCTAAACTTTGCGGAGAGTAGCAGTAGATCTACATAGATAGAAGAGCTTATGGACCTTTGTTATGTGGAATACTCTAGGGGCCACTGAATAGAATCTCATGAGTGAATGCAATATCGTGGGAATGTGTAGCTTCCCGTCCAGATGCTTGTAATAAAAAACAGCAGGTGCGCAGTGCAAGTTACCTGGAAGTCCATCAAGAAGAAAATCGTCATTAAGCAAGAAGGGCGAATTTGTAACTACCACGTTTTATGTTGTTGATTATGTTAATGTAATGTAATGTCTCTGAGCGTGATATGAAATGCTTGTGTTTTATTGTATAGGAACCGAATCGTATACAAGGATAAGATAGTGAAATGTTATTATTTTTTCTTTTTTTTTGTCTGGTAAGCATGGCATTGCACCAAGAGACGCGATTCGTTTTTTGAGCCTCAGTCAAATTGTGTGGGATCCACTGGGAGCACAGCTTTTTCACACCCAAACGTTTGTGAAGTATTGATTGCATTTGACTTATGCCTATGCCTAAAGATGCCCGAATCTCAAGGTATGTCACATGCCTGTCTGTTTTGATCATTTGCTGTTCACAGCAGTGGATGGGCGAGCATCACGAAATTCGTCACTGAGATTCACACGACCGCGTTTGAATACTGCAAACCAGCTATAAATAGTCGTCTTGCATGGTGCTTTATCGCCAAAAGCAGTTTGAAGCCGAGCGAAGCTCCGCTGAGCTTACTTACATCTTACAACTTACTTTTAAAGTCGTAGAAAATCATACTACGAAAATTGTCACGACTTAAATACTTGATGATGTAGACAACCAATTCTAAAATGACGCCACAGTGAAAACACAAGTGACAGTCATATAAAACAAACTGTATTCTACAGCCAAAGAGTTCCTATTTCAAATCTTGTAATTACTTTTTAAATATTGTTTATGTAAGTGGCCAGTTCCGGAAACTTATAGTGCGCCCTATGTATATGGCCCTAGCCGAATCTGTGATTGGGTACGGTATAAGTAGTTATGGTTTAACATTCAGCAGCAGTAGAGCTCCGTGTGAAAGAGTTCATCCAGGGCAGTACTGCCACCTTACCTTACAATTTCTACCGCCAAGCATTAATGTGTCCCGGTTTTCAATGGTAAGGGTGCTGGTGAAATTACAGGCACATGGGACTAGTCAACTTTATGTCTCAGGGTGACAGACGCAGTGGCAGTGCCCCTCAGAACTCTGCGATTTAAAGCTCTGAGGGGCACTGTAACTGTTATGGATAGGTGTGTAGCTTACCAACACAACGCACAAGCGCACAACTTGTTTGTCCCGTCACTTAATATTATATATAAAAAAAAAAACATAATACGTACTTTAAAGAAATCTACAACTTGCAAATAAGAATCTTAAAAACTATTGTTCCAAATCATATTAAAAATAAATATAAAGATAATAATGTTGAGTTATTTAGCTATTAAGTAATTAGTGTTTTTGTTAAAGCCAAACTTTCAATTTTGACTGAATTTAATTATGTACGTAAATTATGTGAGACCAAAAAATTTAAGAATCATAGAAACCAAAAATATCTACTCCCTAAAACAAATAATGTATATGGTACTCGAAAATTAGATTATATGATTTCTAAATTACCAAATTAATTACCTGCGTGCATTCAAGACCACATATTGTGGAGGGAAAATGTAAAATGTAAAATGAACTAAGGAAATACTTGTTAGAGCGAATCGCTGTGAACGGATAAACCCTCAGTCGTTTTTTAGCTACAGCGGTAAGTACGTAACCACTGTAAAATGTATTAAATAAACAAAAAAAACTAGTGGAGTAATTTCACAAAAAATAATTGAATATCAATTCAAATTAAATTGTATTTGCAATTTAGGTCCATTATAGCAAAGCCCAAGTTAAAATGGTCGATTTGAAGTGAAACAATTGACGACACCCATCAATTGTTTCGAATTCGGGCTGGCCAATCAGAGCGGATTGTCACCGGTAATGATTTGGCAGAATAGTTTTCAAACAAATTATATGACATTTCGTCTCTTTTTCTGGTATACTCGATGGAGAGCGATAGCCCGCGTTTGGCGGAAATGTCTTTGGTTCGAGTGCAGCCGGATCGCAGGACTTTTTCTTTGAGCTTGTCCTATCTTTTTACTCATCTATAAAACAAATATTATAATCAACAAATATCCAGTAAACTTCACGTTGAACGCGTTGAATTCAAAGAAAACCTCAAGTAGTTTGAATACACTTTGCAATCTAAATAAACAAGACAAATCCAATGCGGGGAAACGAATTTGTATTCATGGACAACGTCTAGTCTTATTTTTCCAACGCCTCTCTCGTGCCATCTTTTTCGCCTGGATTACTTTTAAGGCCTGCCTTAACTACAGGGTGTCTAGATTACATTAATATTAACATTTAACATAATAACTATTAAAAATGTGCTGTAGCGAATAGTAGCGGAGAATTGTATATTTTTTACATAGTCTTTTTGGTAAATTAGTTTTAGTTTGCAATTCTAAATTGAAATGTACTTGTTTTTGTACTATATTCCAAAAAATATTCTGTATTTATTGTAATAAACATAATATATCTAACAATGCCGTGCTATTCTATTCGGTGGTGTGGGAAAAACAGCAAAACATCTAATTACAAAACAAATGGAATCACATTTCATCGGTAATTAAATATTAAATATGTAATTTTGCAATTTTCGTCATCATCATTATAGCAAAGCTCAAGTTAAGTGGTCGATTTGAAGTGAAACAGTTGACGACACCCATTCACGACACCCGTCAATTGTTTCGAACTCAGGCTAGCCAATCAGAGCGCAGTTGTCGCGGTAATGATATAGCATAATAGTTTTCAAACAAATTTAATGACATTTCGTCTCTATTTCTGGTTATATACTCGATGGAAGCTCGATGGTATATTTACTGTTTTAATAAACTGTAAGCCATTGATACAGTCCGCTACATATGCAATGTAAAACTATTATCTCAATTCGTGGAAATTCAGAAAGTTTTTTTTTAAATAGACTGGTGCAAGATTTCAGAGTAAATTTGTTTATTTTTCACAAATATTTAGAAGCGTCGTAAAATAAAAATTATACGACTGTAAATCACTGTGAATTTGATTTGTTCTGTACAAGCTTAGACACAATCAAGCGAGAAATGACCAAACGTCATTTTGACTCATCACGTGACTGACGATGATTAGACTGGCCTTTGTCGAATTGTCTATTTTTGTTATTTAGTCTCACTATTTCTTAGATTACATAATAGTTTTTTTAATGATATGTAATGTAACTATGTTCTTTTTTTTAAACATCTCTTTTTGGCTTTGTTAAATACTTTAAGTTGTTTCATGTCGGTGGAAATTCGTTATGCCAATAATGCCATTGCATTACTCATATTTAAGTATAATTGTATTTTTTGTCCGTGAATTTTCCTAAAATATATCGATAAATAACTAATTTATGTGTGTTCGTGGAATCTAGAAACTTCTCTTCTTAATTGTTGTAACTTTGCACATGTGGCCTTATTACACTAATGATGCGATACACATATTTATTGTTGTTTACATACACACTTTATATCGATAGCTGAACAGTCCATTCGTATTAAATGCCTTTTCAATAATATCAATAGGTCCTATTTTTAACCGACTTCTAAAAAGGACGAGATTCTCAATTAGACTGTATTTTTTTTTTTGTGTGTATGTTACTCGAATACTCGGCATTTGTGAACCGATTTTGATGATTCTTTTTTGTCGGGAATAAGGTACCTCAGTATTGGTTTTTGTTAAATTTGAAGAAAATATTCCACCTCTCAGGGCGGCAAACCGGTTTAGCGCACTTTCCAGTAACCGATTACAATAAAACTTGGCAAATAGATATACTTCAACGATCTTTTGAGCTTGGTTTTTTTTTAAAAAAAGTTACAATTGGAAATGAAACTATTTTTCCGGATTTTAATGGCGTATATTTGTTTTTCAACCAAACCGACGTTTCAGGCCCTTTACAGGATGCTTCGAGAGGCCATTGAAATTAAAAAAACATCTCAATTTCAACAGGGAAGATGGTTTCTCCATACCACCAGTTTGGGATCCAGTATTTCCTGTGATGAAAAATCCCAAACAGACATAAGACTGCAAATACTAATTAATATGTTTTAAGTTATGCTAATTTTTATTATTAATTAATAATAAATTCAGTAAAATAATTTGTAAATTGGAATGTTTCTTTGTAAAATTAAAAATAACGTATTTAATTAATAACTTTTGTAATTATAGTGAAAAATAGGGTGGTTTGCATTAATATTAGACATAACTGATTGATGACTGTTCCACCTCAGTCAACCATGACCATGGGACCTGTAAAGTGCCCGAAACGTCGGCGTCGGTTTGTTTGAAAAAAGAAACATATGGGATTTAAATCCGGAAAAATAGTTTCGTTTCCTATGTGTAACAAGCGCGAAAACCTAAGAACTCGAAAGTTATAATTATTCATTAAGTCATTCATAAATTCATTACAAAATACGAGCAATAGGTTGAAAACCGGAACAGGGTCTACAACAATATCAGATGATTGAGGGTGGGTGAAGCATTTCCTGCCAATGACGTCATATCAAAACAAAGATCTCTAATGAAACATTGAAACGATAAAAGTATCTCACATTGTTTCATGATTCTATTATTTCTGTAAATAGCACAGTGCTATTGCAATACGGACAAAACAGCGTTAAAGAAAAATAACACTTTAAACCCTAACCTTCCGGGTCGCCTAATCAAACTACATCCAATAACTTCGAATCGTCTACTTACATTTAAAGTGCTCCATCTATATACTATCCTGTCTATCGTGTACATACGTCCATTTACTTGTGTTTCTATCTCTTTCTTGCACATCTGCGATCCTTGTCACTGGATTTCGAGCGCCAAATCCTACTTATAGCGGCGCTCGGCTCAGCTGAAATGGTTTTTTTCTTGTATATGCCGTTCAAATCGTTTTGATAACTTTAGCTTTTTCTTCTTCAAACTTAAAGTACTTTATTCATGACAGGATTTTACAACTTCTTGAAAGTCTTTTAAAACAAATCAGGTCTGCCAATAAACTTTTAAACCGGCATTGTTTCTGTTTATAATTTTCTTTTATTTAGATTAAATAATATTTACTAAATGCACAATAAATCTTTAGTTATTATAATAATATTAATTCGATGGTTTAGTGGTTAGCACTGTGCGCGCTAGATGAGGAAGTTCCTGGTTCGATTCTCAAAGAGACCAATTTGGGAAATTAACTTTTCTAAACTGGTTCTTGTCTCTGCTGATTAACACCCACGAAGTTAATTTCTTCGCTCATAATACCGGGTTTCCCTAATTTGACACCAAGTAATTGTCATGATGTTAAATGAAGATGAGTATAGTAACTATTGAACACAATAAGTGTGGTTCAAAATTATTATAGATGAGATGAGAGTCACACCTAGATGATTAGTTAAGTTACTTATGGTACACTCATCAGTACATATATATGTATACCTTTTGCATATCCGAAATGTCATCCATTTCACGCATTTCACTCACTTCACTCACTGCACTCATTTCACTTCAATCATTGCGCTCACTTCGCTCATTACGCTCATTTCGCTCATTCCGCTCATTTCGCTCATTTCACTCATTTCATTCATGTCATTTATTTCATTTAGTACAAGTTACTTTTGTAAATTTATAATGAATTTAACTGTCAAAACCTTCAAATATTAATAATTTGCGTTTAAACTGTCAAGCTGTATTATATAGCGTATTCTTGACCAGAATAATCTCAGTACAGAGCACTATAAAACCGACCTCAAAAGTCATTCGTCCCCCAATTTGCCACCCTTAGAGGTGGACCATTTTCTTCAAATTTAAATTGGACCATTTTTCTTTCCAACAAAAAAAGAAAAGTCGGTTCACATATTACCGGCCGGAGTAATCGCGTAACAAAAAGAAAGAAACATAAACGAATTGACAACCTCCACCTTATTGAACGGAATAAAAGTAACATTTAAATAATCTCAGTACAGAGTACTAAAAAATCGACCTCAAAGGTACGTGGAATTACATCAATTTACCAAGTTTTATTGAACTCGGTTACCGGAAAGTGCGCAAATCCGGATTCATCCCCTAGTTCGCTACTATACGGAACTTGACACAGGAAGTAATAAAAATCGGTTCTCACTACTCAAAGTATATTTAGAGAAAAACGCCTTGAATTGGAGAATAGCAAATCAACCATTAAAGTACTTGCACCTTATAATAAAATTTAAGCGCTATTTATAAAAATGTATCTTCATGCGTGAACAGCCACCCTTAGTGGTGGATGAATTTATTCAAAATTAAATGGGACCACTATGGAGGTACCCTCTTTCTAACAAAAAAAAAATCAAAATCGGTTCACAAATACCGGAGTTATCGCTTAACATACATACAAAAATAAAAAAAACATACAGTCTAATTGAGAATCTCCTCCGTTTTTTGAAGTCAGTTAATAAACTTGATTTAATAAGACCACATCTACAAAAAATTTAAATTTTCAGATGAGAGGCTTAAAAAAACTAAAAAAAGGTTTTATGAAAGAAAATAGTCGATAAGTTTTTTCTGCTTAAATAGGAGATTTATAAAATTATATAATAATATCGCCCTGCTATTACAATAATGTTCTAACTCAAAATATGTAAAATTCAATATTATATCATTGCTGAACGCAAAATTTTCTTCTCTACACGCCAATAAAACCGTCGTTAGAATATTGTAAGAAACAATTAAAAACTTAACTCAAAATGAGACAAACTTTATGTGATTTAGTTCTGGCCAAAACAGTCCTTACTGAAAAATATTAAATTATTTTTTCCCTTCTATTTGTAAATATATTTGGCAAGTAGGAAATTGTTTACATGTCTGTAATAAACTTTAACCTATATATCAATTTTAATGACCTTCCACGGCACGGGGAGTAACTTTTCTTAACTTCTTAACTTTTCACATAATAATATGACTACGTCATATGAATACGAATACGAACACGAATTAAGTTTTAACACACATATTTTTATTTTATTTTTATTGTTATAATAAATCTGTCCATGAACTTTGTGCTGAGTGTAGGCCCATGACGCTCAAACAAAGAAAGGTTATAAGCAACAAAAGTACATATATTCTTACAAAGTATATAAGCAAGGGTCTGTTAAAAACTAGCTGAAATATCCATTAAAATATTATTCTAACTCTTACTACAGTGTTACGTAAAAAAGAATAAACTACAATGCCTAGTACCACTAATCTAAAAATTCTAAATGTTGTTTTCTAAGCTTTGGTAGTTGCACGTTCCAAAAATGAGATTTCACATATAAAATATCTACAAACATAGCAAACTAACAGTAAAAAAACAAACAACCTACTAACCATATCGGTTTTCATCGAAAACCGTAAATAAATCGATGTTTTGTAATACGACTCTGTACAATCGAACATGTGTAGGCAAGATGCCAAATTTACGTTACGAAAACGTTGACCCCCTCAAATTTGCAAACAATGACACCAAGGTTAACCCAAACTCAGATGTTTGACGTGATGGCTAACATGAGTTCGACCGTTATGGAAAGACGTGACTTACATAAATGTTTAAATTGTTTTGAGTTTTCTATCTCTACCATGAACTTTAAATAATGATATACGCGAGCGATCACGTAAAATGAAATTAAATTCAATTAAATAAACAGAAACGAAATTAAATGAAAATGAAACAAAATTAAATGAAATTGACAGAAACAAAGTAAAATTAAGTAAAATAAATTTGAACTGCAATGAAATCATTTACTGACAACAATATTATAAGAAATGCAACTATTTTTCCGGATTTAAATCGCGTATATTTGTTTTTTCAAACAAACCGACGTTTCGTAAAATTGTTAGAGTAAAATGGAATGTTTTCTTTGTAAAATTAAAAATAAGGTATTGAATTAATAACTATTGTAACTATAGTGAAAAAATAGGGTGGTTTGCATCAATATTAGACATAACTGGTTGAAGACTGTACCACCTCAGTCAACCGTGACCATGGGACCTGTAAAGGGCCCGAAACGTCGGTTTGTTTGAAAAAACAAATATACGCGATTTAAATCCGGAAAAATAGTTTCATTTCCTATGTGTAACAATCGCGAAAACCTAAGAACTCGAAATATTATAAGATTCAAATTAAAACCAGTTCTTCTTTTAATCTGTAGGGGGCGCTGTTTATACAGCTTAGCTAGCTTATTTGCTTTAGAAAATTAGTGAAATGATTTATAAAATCGCTTGCGACTGTGTCCATAACATATTAGTGGTAAGGGCACGGTATTTGTAAAAAATTTTCATATACATATCGCACTGTTTATGAAATAATGTATTAACTCAAACAGTGAATTTTTTCAGAATCGATGAGAAATTAATTGGGTATTTTCCCGTGAAAGATTATTAAAATTTATGTACAGGTTAAAGTTTAATACAGGCATAATAACAATAATAATAATAATTTCCTACTTGCCAAATATATTTAAAAATAAAAGGGAGACAATAATTTCCTACTTTTGAGTACGGGCGGTTTTGTCCAGAACTAGCTCACAAAAAGTTTCTCATTTCAACTTAAGTAAACATCTTTTAAATGTTTCTAATAATATTCTAATGACGGTTTTATTGCCGTGTAGAGAATCAAATTTTACGTTTAGAAATAGTATAAATCTTGAAATTCACATATTTTGAGTTACAGCACTATTCTAATAGCAGTGCAATACATATTTTTTACTTTATTTTTAGAGTTGATTCCGTACTTATGACTTACAATTTGACGTAAGTCACAATACAGTTATAAGTACAACACAAATTATAATAAACATATATTTTAATGTAGCAGGCGAGTAAAGAAAGGTGTGATGCCAGAAAAAGAGTATTTTCTCAAGTATCAAAACTTATAAAACGCCTAGTTGTGAAAGAAGGCGAGGCGAACGCACTTCGAGAGATATTTTCTTTATACTCCGCGACACAACCACTCTAGGGAAATATACGACGGTATTCTAGTTTCCTTTGGTGCTACAGAACGACGGCATTAGTGACAGATAGAAGATTCATCTTCTATAAAAGAATGAAACAAGGTTTGTCATGTTATAAGAGAAGTCTTCATAATGTTTTGATAATAAGTATAGATAGTAAATACTGTGATTCCTTTAAATACTGTAAATAAATGCCTCTATGGCCGAACGGTTACCATGCCGAACTGCCAAGCAGAGGTTCCAGGTTCGATTCCCGAGCCGGGAGAAATATTTGTATAGCCTATATTTATTTCTCTCATGAGTTTGGATGTAATTTGTGGTTGTCTTTGCGTGTGTCCATGGCACCCTTCCCAAGTGCGGGGCTAAATTGAGTGTGGTGTTATTATTGTTTATCTACGGAATTTCCTAGTCCCACTTAAAGTACCGTGGTACACAAAACAAATTACGACATATGAATAATGTTCAGTATTAAAAAGCGATAGTTTTCATAGGTGTACATTGGCTCTTCTAGACATACACCTGAAATAAATATTTCTATATTTTTTTTATAATACCAAGTTACGGGACGGACAAGTAGTGCGCCTGATGGTGACCCTGGAAGTTGCAGTGCCACTCGGAGCTTTAAATTGCAAATACCTGAGAGGCACTGCCACTGCGTCTGTCACCCTCCTGAGACATAAAGTTGACTAGTCCCATGTGCCTGTAATTTCACCAGCACCCTTACCATTGAAAACCGGGACACATTAATGCTTGGCGGTAGAAATTGGTAAGGTGGCAGTACTGCCCTGGATGAACTCTTTCACAAGGAGCTCTACTGCTGCTAAATGTTAAACCACAAAATTCTTATAGCGTACCCAATCACAGACTCGGCTAGGGCCATATACATAGGGCGCACTATAAGTTTCCGGAACTGGCCACTTACATAAACAATATTTAAAAAGTAATTACAAGATTTGAAATAGGAACTCTTTGGTTGTAGAATACAGTTTGTTTCATCTGACTGTCACTTGTTTTTACAATGTGGCGTCATTTTAGAATTGGTTGTCTACATCAGCATGGATTTAAGTAGTGAAAATTCTTACCCTTCAAAACCGGAACACAGTAATGTTTACTACAACTATCACTGTCGCTAACGACCGCGTAAAAAAGTCCCGGATCTAACAATAATAATTGCTTATTTCAGAATGTCTCAATGTCACAAATGGACCGTCAACTCTTTCCGCGACAGCGGCCAGGAGGTTATTGGAGCTGCCACATATGCGCCTCAGCATAGACATCACCGGCTTACTCATGATGATCTTAAACCGCGGTTAGCGTCTCCGCGCACACTCCCGACGCGCTGCAACGCCGCGGCAGCCCCAGCAACATCTTGAATGCGTTGTTGTACTGGACTCGTAGGGCGCTGTAAGTCTTTTGAGTATAGTTGATCAATAGGCTGCAAATGTAAAATGATTGGCAGTAAGCTCTAAAGAGGACAATTTTTAGGTTCTTAATACACATGCAAACCTACGGATCAACATATTACTTTCGATTGCCAGCGCCCTACGCTCCCGCTCCATATCCACGTCGTCCTTAAGGATCGAAACACAAAACTGCGATGCGACGTTGCATCACAGAAATCTATGAGCTCGCACGACGCATCGCAAGTATTGCGAATTGCTCCGCATCTTAACCGTATTAGTGCGGGAAAAAAAATAATTCGAGTCGAGGAAGTATCTACTCTTAAGCGTTATTTCGACCAAAAAACGTGTTTGCAAATGTTTCTTTATTCTCTCAACGAGTACCGTACCATACAGTACCGTTTTTTTTTATGGTACCACTGAACGAGACAAATTCTAATCGAGGGATATGCTTATTATGCAGTACTTGTAAAATGACAGCGTCATTTGTATGGACCATTGTATGATAATGCGATTGGTTTGGAGGCTTTTAAGGAAAATAATTTAATTTGTAAGTTAATATGGAGGGCTTAAGCCGTTTCGGCGAATTTTACGGCTTGTTGCGATGCATTTCACAAAGACTATCATTTGATTACATTGTTACTATGTAATTATTTGTCGCTGCTTATTGAAGAATGCAAGCAATCGGAAGATGAACTCCATATATTTGGCTTATTATTATATATACTCCATATATATAATAATAAGTCACACACTCAAAGCTCCGAACTAGATAAACCCTGTATCGCGACTGCCATGGACATTGGATACACACATGTTATACAAATTTTTCTACCGGCCCGGGAATCGAACCTCTGTTTGGCAGTCCAGTGTTACCAAATCGACATGTGAGCATTACTGCGTTCCGGTTTTGAAAGGTAAGGGTGCTCGTGAAATTACAGGCATATGAACTTGTTAAATTTATCACCAGGAGATCGACTTGTTCGTCCCGTCACCTGGTTTCAGTAAAAAAATAATAATAAGAGTGGTTACACACGGTGACTTTTATAGCATATCTATATCGCTACACTTGCGATTTATAGGCGATTGCATCGAATGCAAACGCGCGACTGCTTCGATGCAATCGCCTATAAATCCCAAGTGTAGCGATGCAATCGTGCGTTTATATCTGCATTACTGCTTAAAATCACGCGTGTGTGTAAAGATAGACGACTAGCGATTGCATGGCTACTGTATCGCGTTTGCATCGCTGTCGTAAGTCGCAGTGTGTAACAGCTCTAAGATTTAATTTACAATTTAACATAGAAATAAACAACAATGCTGACATTTTTTCGAGCATTGTTATCACTTCATTTTAGAGCATAAATTCCATTATTTCCCAAAATAATAAAACGGTCAACATGAGTTGATTTTTTTCTTTTAAGACATGTGATTTTATAACCCACTTTACCTATAAATGAGCAGATATTCTATCTATGTAATATAAAATTAAAATGTTTAAAATGTTAACTTTATATTACGTAGATGTTTTGAAAAAATAAAGACTCCAAGTACAGCGACTATTGTTTCAGTTAACGATAAAAGACAACATTATCTGATAGAGCGTTCCCATTCTGTCGTAACGTTGTATTTATCGTTGGACGACAGTCACATCTAACCTGTTCGTATGTCACGACTATGTTTCGTGACTGTGTCGTAGATGTTCATTTTATCGTTGAACAACTGTCGTATCTAACTGTACCCACTAGACCGTGACGACAGTAATTTATCGGTTCATGGCAGCCGCCTTGTCGTTTGCACGACAGAATCGTTTGAAGTTGGGATTATCTGTCGTCACATTTTTATCGTTACGTTTTATTTATCGTCAGACGACGGTCGTTATAGCTTTTCCCATTGTCATTAATAATAATAATACTTCATTTCAGAAAAAAAATCCATAATTTGTTAGTAAGACTTAGCAACTATGTTAGTAGGTGTTTATTTAAATTACATTACATTTGAATTACATGACATAATATGCAATTACTTAATTTAAATTACACTTATGACTCTTTATATTAGATGCCATAGCAAGGGACTATCGAACCGGTTCACGAGTGTTATCAGTATGCCGTTCCGGCTACCACGCACACGGTGTAGAAAAGAAGCGGCCTTCTGTCGCATTACAGCGGGAAAGCCATCAGTGCGCACCTCCGCGAACATTCCTTACGCGCTACAATGGCGTGGTAGCCGTAACAGCATCCTGAACACATTGTTATACTGTATACGCAGGGCGTTGTATGCTCGTTTGGCGTACTGACACCACAGACTGCTGGAGTAAAATGACGTGCAATAAGCTTTAAATAGTGTTATTTTTACACTTTCTGTACGTCGATAAAATCTGCGAGGCAGCATATTACTCCTCATTGCCAACGCCCTGCGCTCTCTTTCCATATCCAGATCATCCTTTAGATCATCTGTGATCATGTGACCAAGATGAGACGAGAACCTGTCAACTACTCGCAACGCAGTACCACCCAACACAACAGGTTTTTTTCCATTGTCATTGTGAACGACAGTTAATCGTGTTGTTCTATATGTGAACAACTTCCTTTAAATATACAAGACACGACACTTTAAACTGCACGACTATCTGTCGTCACGGCATAATGGGAACGCGCCCTTACTCGGCCATCCGTATGTAAATTTTAAATTAAACCTTGCGTGTTTGAAATAAAAGTTTTGCTCTGTAAAATATGGAACAACTGTTCTGGACACCTCGAGGTTAAATTTCGCTTTTAAAACAGACAGGTGGACTAAAGGTTAACCCTTGCTTAATTTAACTCTGAAACCTTTAGCTATTCTCATTATCAGCTCTAAATAAATTGTTAACAAAAACGAAAGTAAAGAAATAGTTTCCCTCTCGTTTTATTTTAATTTACTTTTAGCATTTCAAATACGTTGAGTGTTTTTTTTATTGTAAACTGTGTTTTGTAATTCTTTAATAGTAAGTTAATTATTAATTGGCAGGCATTGAAGATAATCCAAGCGCTAATTTTTATTATTTATTATATATAATTGATGTTTTTATTGTCATTTTTAATATGTATTTCAACTACTTTTTGTCTGGATTTCAAAAACGCATATAATTGTTATTATTGTTATAATCGCTAGCAGCTTAGGATTTCTGTGACATGTCACTTCCAGCGTAGTGGGCGGTACTGCTCGATGCGGCACGTATTGTTCGCCAGTTCTTGAACCTGTATCTCTAAACCCGGCCGACTGTGCCATTGCTGAGGAATACCGCCTTTCCCATTTAAAATTACAAAATTTATCTTTTAGGCCACGGAAAAGGCGAGAGTCTAAAATAGATAGATAATAATAATAATATGCCAGAGAATCACACCTCTTGCCTGGTCTTAAACTAGGGAATTCCTTATGTTACGAGTACCACAGCAACGGAATTCATTCTGAGCCACTTCCCAGATCTTCCAAATCAGAATCAATATAGAAAAATTAATTTCTCAAATTGGTCACGCAGGGAATCGAACACGGTACGTCCTCATCCAGAGCCCACAGTGCAAACCATTAGGCCACTGAGGACGTCAAATAAAGGTAGGTGAACATGTATTTTTGCTGCTGGGTAATAATGCATTGTTAATGACGTACCTTTCAAACGCATTCCAAATGTAGTGTCAGCGTCACCTTCAAAAATGGAAGGTCTCATGTGCCAGTAATATCACCAACATCGAGACCAAAACCGAAACGTAGTAATATTCACATTTCCGCTTGGCGGCAGAAATAGGTAAGGTGGCAGTGCTTATCCGGATTAACCCTTTCACAAGGAGCTCTGCTGCTACTTCAAACTACATTAATATATTCGTAGGCTAACTCCATTAAAATCAATATCTTTCAGTGTATTGTAAATGTAAAACATTTCAAAATGTGAATACGCTGAAATAAATAACATTTATTGTCCATTCTGGTACTTCAAAGTTGAACTTCAATGACTTGTGCCAAGTTGTTAAATTTTTATTTTCTTTTTGTGTTGTTTAAGTTTGCAGAGAAATTACTCGAACCATTATACCACAACCAAATGAGACTTAAAAGTCGGGAAAAATTGGAACGAAAACTTTTCGCTTGTTCATTTTTTATGTCGAATTTTGAATGTTTGACGATATTTTGATCGTTAGAGAAAACCAGGCATGTTAAAACTGAATAACGACTTTTGTATCCGTAAATGGTGGAACATTACATCAGTTACTTCTAACATTAGTATTTACATAATTAGAAGTAATCAGTTTTTTGTAAATTCCTCAAAACAATAAGATTTCGACCTAACCTGTCTGTCACCCTTAGCAGAAAATAACTCGAAAGACAATTCGTCGAGAACTTTTTCACAATTTGCAAATGTTTTTCTCAATATTATCCGCCTCCGCCATTTTGTATTTTTTCTTCAATTACTCGGTTATTTCATTTAAATTTCATTTTGCATCGGACGAGGTGAACGACTGGCAGAACGACTAACTCACTTATTTTTATATTTTTTTCTTCAACAGATGAATGCTCTGCTTACCACTTCGAATTTCATACCCTTTTTATTATAAGTAACATAGAGTTGAATTTAAATCCTAAGTATAAATGGTAGATCAATTTGAATCTATTATGTTTTAAACATTGTTTAAACTGCTTCCGTGGCCCAACGGTTACCTTGGCACCCGCGACACAGGGTTTCCCGTGTGTGCGTTATTATTATTATATCTATTTTAGTCTCTCGCCTCTCCCAAGTCCTAAAATTAAAATACTAATGTACTGGCTATAGAACTACTTACGAAAGCGTTTTTCCAGAGAAGTACTACCACCATACCTATATGTATACCATACCTAGAAGCAATAATGTGGGTGTTTCAAGTATATACACTACACATTGAATACTAATAATGTATATTATGGGTGGGCGTGTCGCTTACCACCAGGCGCACGTTTTAGAGCGATCCCATACGGGCGCTGCCAGTATAATTTCAACGCACCGCCGTCGCTTACTTACGTGCCGAGCACCCCTCCCCGCTTCGTCTGCACACGTTCTGTCGGCTCGCGCCCGTTTCAACGCACTATGTGGCATATACTTCTAGTTTATATGTAGTACAACGCAGCGTCACCGCTCTGGCGTCACTGCGCCCACGCAACGCATCGTGTGGCATTGCTCTTATTAGTGCCATTAGCAGGATATATAGCTAGATGAATCAAGACGTATATTCGTATTTATTCCCGTGAATCACCAGTCACGAGAGTAAAATTAGAAAGCAGAAATGTCGCTAACAAAGCTCACGAAAGTTGCTGTTCGGCATCGTGTCGCCTCGCCATCGAGAGGATTAACTAGCAAAAATCTATCCCCCGATTCTCGATTCGACAGTATTGATTTCAAGCGAACTCCGCCAGAAAAATATGCTTACATCACACAGTCTTTGTCTCTAGCGTTGGAGATATGAACTCTGTGACTATGGAAACGGACTTTGTATTTTTGATGGTTTTATATTATCAAGTACTCAACTGCCATTAAGTCTGAGTGTTTGACCACCAATCAAGGGGACTATGTGCATTTACTTAATATGGATTTTTATTGAATGGGTGACCATTTGTCGTATAAGCTTTACTTTCGTTTCTTGTAACAAAAAGATTATTTCGATAAACAGAAAATTGATTTTTTATTAAATAAGATATTCCGATGATACGTAATACCACCACGGGTAATATTTGTGGTGCGGTTATCATTTTTGCACTCCAAAACAGCACAATAAGGCATTTTGCTAGGATTTTTATAGAATTTGCACGAAATAATGACACAACCATACCATACAAAGCCAAAGCCAGAGCCCAGATAGGTCTTTCAAGACCTATAGTTCCCACGCGTCCGACACTAACTAACCACTTCTAATGTATTGAATACATTACATATATGTTTTTATTACAATGTTACTCATCTATTTTTTGTGAAAATACTCCATATAACAACAAAGCAAAGCAACAATTGTGTATCTTAGATACCTAAAGCATTTACTTCATTTCCCGTTATTACTACTAAAATTTCGTTAAAGTGATTTTAAGTAATGATATTTCGGTGTAGCAATATAAGAAATTAAAAATATTTGTTAGTTTCATAAACTTAACTGCTAAAATTACCGTTTTATTGACCAATTAGACTAATAAAATTTTTTTAACTTTTAACAAATCACTTACCCAAATTATTTAAGTATTCTAAATGATACTTTAAAATTCGCAACAGGTAATAAAACTCTCGCAGTCCTTGTAGTTAGACGAAAAGTATTTTTTAAAGATCAATCAGTATACATCTTTAATGCAAAATATATATATGTAAAATATAGATATTTTAAAAGATCACCACGCTAGTAACTGCTTTTTCTCTCTTCATTAAAAAGAATGCACTTTTAGTTCGTCATATAATTGTATAAACTTTTTAAAGACTAAGTTTTATTGAATGTCAGAATATTTCACCACCCGGATTTAAAAAAATAAAAAACGATTAAACAAAGATCGAACACTTAGAAAAAACTTCGATGCAGTTGGATTCGAACCAACGTCTCCCAGCAGACCGTGCCAGACGCCAACTAAGTTACAGAATTAACCGACGGACCTCACGAATTTTTCCATGTGTTTGTTGCAGATCTTTGTTTTGGTTTGTAACTATTTTGCCGTAGCGCCATCTGTACCATTTTTAAAAACTGTTTTTGCGACCTGCGCCTGTAAAATAACCTACCAAATGACATTTTAAATTCTTCTGTTATACTTGAATATCGCAATTCGAATTATCTATACCATTACGTAATTATCTTCTATCCGGTAGTTGCTGCGCTAGGGGACCATACGAAGCGACAGACAAGCCCTACCGCAAACCGCGCGTTTCTGCGGTAACACCGCCATCTCGCCACGTGTGCCCGAAGAGACGCAACGGGCGGTTTCAACCCAAACCCATATATGTTTCATTTCTGATCATTACTAGCCTTCAGGTATTCTAGTAACAAATCTTATTGTAGACTTAACAAATTTCACATGAACATTTTACTTACTCCGCTGGCCATGCGATAGGAAGCGGTTGTTGCCTTCCGATCGGTTGGCGAGCCCAGTCTTTAGATCTTTTAGCAGTAAAGCTTCTTGTGAAAGAGTTCGTCCAGGGAAGTACTGCTACCTTACCTATTTCTGCCGCCAAGCAGTAATGTGAGCATTACTGCGTTCCTGTTTCGAAGGGTAAAGGTGTTCGTGAAATTACAGGGCGCATGCGACTTGTCAACTTATGTCTCAGGGTGTCGGGCGCAGAAGCAATGCCCCTCAATTCTTTGTGATTTAAAGCTCTGAGTGGCACTGCAACTTTATCGCTTACCGTATTTGGGTCGACAAATCGGTCATCGACCACTAGGGCGTCAATGGTAGGCCCTTTTCACGGCCCTATGAGCTGACATCAGATGTCTGAGCTAACAGAATCTTGCGGACTTAATTTATCCGATAATATTGGACTCAGACACAGACAGACTCCTGGTTCTTACGGATACTGCAGTTACCATCTTACGTGAAGACGTTACGTTACGTTTTCCATAAACTTAGTCACTAAGGAATAGAAACTTATAGCTTAACAAAAATCCTGCATCTCATCACAGGTTATAACCAAGCTTTTTATAACTTATAATTATACAGCTCTTAAGTACGAACGTTTCCTGTTACTTAAAATTATCATTCAACGTTACGATTGAAAATCAATTCTCTACGGTAATTCTCAGTTACGGCGGCATTATCAAAGCGTTCGCAATTAACTGCGAGTATTATTAAAAGGCAAGATTGCATTTGGATTGCATTAATTAAACATTGAATCATCTTTTATGATTGTGAATGTCTAATGGCCCTATCAACAGCACGTCTCACTTTTAACTTAAGGTTAAAATCAACTCTAAGCCATTTAGGACAAGACGCTCCAAAGGACCGTGAGACAGGTTTGATCTTACATGAAGTCTTACTTGAGTATTTATTACTTCAAAGTTATCACTGCTATATATCAAGGTGTTTATGAAGTTCCTACTTTAGACCATCTCTAATGGGATTGTCATGTTGCTTTCTCTTAAAACATTTCAAATGAAATCAACATTCATTTCAATATTATTTTTTGTTTCTTTGTTTTTGAACAGGCGATTATTGTTTTCTTAAGTGGTCGAAACACAAAACTGCGATGCGGCGTTGAGAATCGCAGAAATCTACGAGCTATCACGACGCGTCGCAAGAATTTTCCAATTGCTCCGCATCACGCATTCCTCCGATGTTAATCTTCTTTGTGTTTTTTTCCTACACTTTGTTATCAATAACAGCAGTACAACACTCTTTTCACGATCCATGTCGCTACCTAGTTTAAAAAATACGTTCAGTACAGTCGATGATCGTCGAAGGAATGGTTACCCAAACCACACCCCGGACACTCCATACAACGGTCGAAAGTTATTTACCTACTACTATATGTACTACATACAGCAAGACGCTATCTGTACACGCGCAAATGTGTGCGTGAAGTGGCAAGGTTAACCATCACG
Source organism: Hyposmocoma kahamanoa (assembly GCF_003589595.1). Classification (NCBI taxonomy): domain Eukaryota; kingdom Metazoa; phylum Arthropoda; class Insecta; order Lepidoptera; family Cosmopterigidae; genus Hyposmocoma; species Hyposmocoma kahamanoa. The sequence goes on along the minus strand of NW_020653740.1, from coordinate 6,994,430 downwards.
TGTACGTAGTCAAAGCGGCAACATAGCGAAAATTCTAATGTGCATTTGTTATTTTTAATTCTATTAGTAGAATCCTAATAATTACACATATTCATTAGGTATTTATGTCGATATAATATTACATTCTAACTACAATAATATTGGAGATTTATTTAAAAAATATATTAAAAGCACTTATAACATATTGCATATTACACTGCACTAAATAAATGAAGAACACAATAACTGAATGAGTCTCAGACATCAATTTCTTTCATCGTCGTTTCATTTTTCGGAAACTGGAAAGATAAAGAGAGTTATCCCGTTTTGATGATAATAAACTGCGTACGCAGCACAATTCACGACCATTATGAATAGTAACCTACAATGATGTTACATATTAACGTACGAGTTTCGTAATGAATAAATGAAAACTTTATTCAAATATCAAAGCGAAAACGGCCGGCTTGCCGACAGCCTTGTTGTCCTTCAGTCAATGTGACCGTCAATGTGCGGGGAGTGGTGTGGTATCTGAAGCTAGGGAGAGTGTCCATTCTCGTTTCTTTTTTTCCCTGTCCGAACCGTGGCAGTGAGATGACCTGCCGCACGAAATCGCATCGCATCAATTCGCGTCTCAGTTTTCTGCGTTGCGAATTCCTAAATCCCCTATTTCCACCGTGAAACGGTGCATGACAATGAATAAAGAACTCCGGACAAGTGCCATTAGATCAAACCAATGTTCTATTAAATAACTCGAAACACGGTCGGGAAAAGTTCAGAAACCATTCTAAGAAATTGAACAATAATGATGTCCGATCTGTCATCCCGGTCGGCAGCGGAAGGTGTGCATATAATACAAGGAGACTTAAGCTAACGCTACAGCACAATCCACCTGACTTTATAAAACTATAACATTATAAATAAATTTAAAAAAATAATAATTGTAAAATATCAAAAATTCGCGAAAGTGCGCGAAATCGGATTCATCCCCTAGTTTACCACTAGAGGTGGAATATTTTCTACAAATTTAAACGCGAATAATAACTGAGACACCTTCTTTCCAACAAAAAAATTATCATCAAAATCGGTTCACAAATTCACGAGTTATTGCGTAACATACACACAAACAAATACAGTCGAAAACGTTCTCTGCTTTTTTGGAGTCGATTAATAATCAGTCAATTACCAGAACAAAAAATTAAAGAAATTATTTAGCTAGGGTCCTGAATTATACAACATTGCAAAGACTTCTAGTAGCAATAAAGCTCCTTGTGGAAGAGTTCGTTCAGAGAAGTATCCAGCACCTTTTCCTATTTCTGCCGCCAAGCAGTAATGCCAGCAAAACTGTGTTCCGGTTTTGAAGGATAAGGTGCTGGTGAAATTACAGGCACATGGGACTTGTCAACTTATGTATCAAAGTGACGGGGCGCAGTGGCAATGCCTCACAAATCTTTGCGATTTAAACATTGACTTACAAATTAATGGACGACGGGTCTAATACAAAAACCACGAAAACAATGTCCCAAGTCAACCTATTTAAACGTAGTGACATGTAAAGGAATGTGAAAAAGCTAAAACGTTGAATTTAAATTGTAATGTCATCGCAGTACTGTCTAATTTTGCTTGCTTCGCTGTCAGTCGAACAAACGAAGACTAAAGCGTGAATGACGCTCTGTATACGATTTTAACACTCTATAAGTTCGGACACTTTTTAGCGCGGACCCGACGTCCATATAATTGTAAGTCAATGGATTTAAAGCTCTGAGTGGGACTCCAATGCTATGGATTGGCGTGTCACTTACCACCAGGCGCACGTCTTGTTGGTCCCGTCGCTTGATATCACAAATGCTTTTGCATTTCTGAAATCAAACTAAACATTTGTAACTGTCCTATTTACCTAACTTCACATAAAAGTTGTTTCAGTAATTGTAGCAAAATCGAAAAACAACTATTGCTGAATATAAATGAAAATTGGTACTGACGGGAAAGTTTTTCAATGATAATAAGAAACACACTCCACATTTTTCCAGCCTTATATTTTCAGCACTCGAAAGGGACGTCCCTCTATGTGAGAAAGAGATAGAACTACATAATCCACTTATACGCCACGGTCGGGTTGCCCCCATACATTTTTACTGGAGAAAATTCTATACGCCACATCTAAAACACGGTAGCTGACATTTGGAGGACGGAAAACGTGAAAGAATTATATAAGAATTATGTAATTAAATATACAAATGTTACCTAAATTGAAACAAATGACACTTGAATATGCTAAAAAGTAGTTATTTTATAAAAGAAAGACAACAATGTCCACTTCGTTGTTCAATTTCAATTAACCAAGCAGTAAAATTTTATACATTTAGGTTCAAGATTAGAATTAATATTAGTATTATTTGAAATTTGTAATTAACTATAATGAGGTAAGTTTTCTTGTAATTAACTTGAAAGTACATTAAGTGTAATAACACAAACAAGCTTACAGCCCACACACGTATTTCTATTTCCTTCTTTTTTGTAACGTATAAAAGCGATGTTTCGTCCAAATTGGGTCTTGCCAAGAAACTGCTAACTACAAATAAATTTAATTGAACAAATTATACAACAGCAAAATCTCATAAATAGAAAAAGTGTGCCTTAAAACTCAACTCGTTAAAAGTACGTTTTTTTTATCTAGAGCCGCACCCTGAGGTACCGTGGTCGGGACGCTAGCAACATTTCCCCTTTGGAATACTTTGGATGTCTAAGCCTATTTCTTAGCGGAAGTCGCTGTCAGCCTTTGAGACATCGGAGACTTCACTGAGGCGAGTACCTAAGCCAGGAGTTTGCTATTATATATAGAGTTTGCTACTACATGGTCTAAACGGTAATATTATGCTCCAAACTGTACACACACACACACACACACACACACACACACACACGCCCGTGCCCGTGCACGCGCACACGCACGCACCCACGCACGCACGCACGCACACTTATTTACAAGGAAATGAAAATGTATGTACAGTTCAATAATTAACACCCAATGTTGGAGGGAACACTAATTCCTAAGGATATCCTAGTTTAGACGTTAAGACGGATCACTTTTAAATGGCATTTCTTCTCTTCTTGTACACCTATCGTATTTTGTTCTCATGCACCTTGTAATGTCATTGTTTTCGTTTATTAAATTAAAAAACTAAAGCGTGTCGCTTACTACCAGGCGCACAACATGTTCGATAGGTCATTTGATATCACAAAAAAACTTCTAACGCCTACTTAATTTTTCGACCAGTTCTGTTTTTATGTTGTTTGTTTTTTTTTTCATTTCACAAAATTCGTTGTTTTATTTTTTTTTTAATTTTGTTTTTAGTTTCTTTGTTTTTTCGCAAAATTCGGGGAGCATAATATTAGCAAATAAATATGGTTGTTTACAAAAATAAAATAAAAATTATCAAAAATTAAAGTTGGAGTAGTGTTCATTGGACGGTTTCGACATGTGACTTTATTATATATAAGGGTTCAAAATGTTGATTTCATTTCTCGCAGATACCACGTTCTACGTCAGAGCAGTAAAATTTGGGAATGCCCTTAATGCATATTAAGCCGGGTCCAGAGCTATTTGCGATGAGGTATCGTTCGCAGTATTGAAATGAAATTTTCCACCGTGTGGATTTTAAGGATAACGAAGGTTCCCCAGTTTTTGTGCTTGTGTGTACTCTGGTAGGTAAGAATGTGACCCTTCTAAGGGATTATTGTTTCAAGTACTTCTTTTATTAATAACGGCCGGAGGGTATAATATGTGGAGATGCATGAAGTTGTTATTCGTTACGCGTTTTTATAAAGGTATATATGAGTCAATATCAAACATATATGACCAATATAAAAGGAAGAATAGCAGTAAAACTCCTAATAAAAGACTGTTCAAGAAACCTCTGACGCTATAGGTGCTGCCTCCAAGCCGAAATATGAACATTAGTACGTTCCGATTTTGAACAAGACTTCTTAACTTTAGGTGACGGGTGCAGTAGCAGTGCATTCAGCTCTTTGCAATTTAAAGTGTCTAAGGTTCGTATTCCAGAACTCTACTCAATGCTCAAGTCAGGACTTGAGTATTGCAGTGAACATTGAAAATCATACTCAAGTCCTTGCCATTAGGGTCGTATTTCCAGTGCTTGAAATCATACTCATGTCTGCTTAAATCCTGACATGAGCATTGAGTACAGTTCTGGAATACGACCTTGAGGCTGCTATCAGATTGATTTTTGAGTGATTGTCGATCTCGGCTGCATGTAGCCGACTTCGACTGCATGCAGCTAATGGGTGAAGTCGTTATCAAGTTTATGTAGTCGAGGACTAGGATGCATGAAGTCGAAACCTACTTCGAAGTGAAGTCGTTATCAACTTCATGCAGTTGTGGTCTCGGCTGCATGAAGTTGTTACGCCTTCACGCACTAATTGCAAACACGCAGTCAATCTGTAGGCAGCCTTAGTGACACTGCAACTGTGATGGGTAGGTGTGTCACTTTACCACCAGGCGCAGATGTGTCCAGACGACTTCTTCGTCCCGTCACGTGATATCATAAAAAAAGTGAATCTTATTCAAATGCTGCAACTTACAGTAAAAAACGAAATATTAGAGCAATTTGTCTACATTACTGTAAGCCTTCATACGGCTAAATACGTTCCAATAGGTTGCTATTTTTGTTAGTTACTACGTTTGTTAAAACGTCTGATAGTTTCAAAAGCAAGTATATACGCGTTTATCCTATCATGTGGTTTACTTTGTCGTGCTTATCTATTTTGTAAATAAGCTTCTGAAAAATTAATTCAAGTTTAGTGTGTAAAAAGTTTCACGTGAAACAGAAGCTAATTTAGCTGTACCAAGCTGTTTGGATGTCGGAAGGAAGTGATTTATTTATTCAATATGGTACAACTACACATACACAGGTCACATTTATTTAAAATAACATTATCAGTAACAACCCTTTACTGATAATGTTATTTTAAATAAATGTGACCTGTTATATAACTAACATTATCAGTAACAACCCTTTGCGATTACAATTGTACACAGGTTATGCAAAGAAAAACGTTATATAATTATGCACAGCTGATTAGAATAATACGAAAATAAGCAATAAGGGAATTACCGGATGAATTGTGAATAAACTACATTAAATAATTAAAATAGTATGAAAAAAATACGAAAACATTAAAAATTAAGTAAATTTTAAAATTCTATCATTACAAAAATAAAAGTGCATTACAAACACTGAAACATCTCTTAAAATTGTTTAAGCTTTGTGAAAATACATCAAAATCTTATACTAGTACAGACATTGCCGCATTGTAGTAGCGGCAAATCCTGTGTGATGGATTATTATATGATACACTATTATTTGATGATGATATAGTGAATACTCGAGGGCGACGTGTATCGAGTACGAACACTAAAATGCGGCCCAGCCAGCAGTTTCACGCCTACAGTCCCTTTGGCAACCCTATGAAACATACATATACATATGATATAACAAAATTTATTATTATTATTTTGTTAGTAGTTAGTTAGTATATAACATACACAATAGATACGAATGCGGAGCAAAACGCGCTTGTTGAAAAGTTTATCTTAAAACATCGACAAATGATTGCTAATTACAAAATCATGAACAATGCAAGTTCCACAGTCTGAGCGTCACTCGTTCGTTTCTGAACTTTAACCCGTCACTCTACCGTTAGTAAGAGAATAATTATTACTTACTGTAAAAAACACTTTGTCGATTCTTTAGACGACTGTTCTGGATTTCCAGTAAGGCAGTTCATTCTCTGCGGTTGCAGCAAGATATGCGAACTTTCACAAGTCACAACACAAGATCTTCTCATTCGTAGTATCCACTTTGTAGGCTGTAGTTGTAAGCATAGTTGTCAACTCTGACGAGATCATATCATCTATCACTATTTTAACACTTTTACCATTCAAAATTTCTAACGAAACTGCTCTTAAGTAATGGCTCATTATACGAGTTTGTTAATGATTACGTAAGTCTGCAGTCTTGTCGTTAAGTGTCTGTTTAACTACAGCTGTCAAAGGTGAAAACATCCAATTTTCTAGCATCATCTAGTTACCCAGTTATATGGATGCAAAAGGTAATTGTACTGTTTTTCGCGCTTTCAAAACAACAGTTGTAGTCGTCTTTAACGCGGCTAATATATGCAATCGTATTTATATTAATCCCAAATAACAATAGCATGGAATCACAAAACGAAATCACTTTTCGGGAACAAGCTTATTAAGACACTTAGCATTAATTAACACAAGCAAACGGTCTGTCTCCGGCAGCACCCCGACTTGCACTGTGGACTAAATGAGAAAGATTTCTCCTATTTCTTCCCATTCGAGAGAGAATATAAAACTCTTTTTCGCCTTTTTTTACTTCCAACTTCGTCTTAATATGCCACCCGCTCGGACCTTGGAGTGCTGTGTTTGGAATGTCATAGAGATGGCTAGTGAAATATGAAAGAATAACCCTACCTTAGCTTCCTATTCTTGTATATATCATAGTGACCCTTAAACTTAGTTTCTGATTCGCAAAGCTTTATCGAAAATCAACAGTTTGCGTATTTGAATTATCTTGAAACTACTTTTTTTTATAATATCAAGTGACGGAACGAACAAGTCGTGCGCCTGATAGTAAGCTACACGCCTGTTCATAACAGTCACAGTGCCACTCAGGGCTGTAAATCGCAAAGATCTGAGAGTCACTGTCACTGCGACCGTCACATTGAGACATAAGTTGACAAATCTCATGTGCCTGTAACTTCACCAGCACCCTTACCCTCCAAAACAGTAAAACAGTAATGCTGACTTTACTGCTTGGCGGCAAAACGTTACGTTGAATTGGAGTTTTATATTGAATACTGTGATTGAGTCTCATAATAAATAAATATTAAATAAAATAAATATTAAACAACATCACAAACGTTGCTCTGATATAAATCTCTGAAATCGGAAACAACGACGGTACCACAAACACCCAGACCCGAGACAACATAAAAAAGTTAGGTTTTCTACATTGATCCGGTCGGTATCAAATTCGGGACCTCGGGGATGGCGACATCATGAAAACCGGTGTTCACGCCACAGAGGTCATCGAAAAGTTTCCTACCTACATCCAGCAAAAAGGGGTAGGTTTACAAAAACCTCCAAAAACACAACTATTCGGCAATCAGCCTCCTGATGAACTTATGACCTTAACCCTCTTATTACAGAAGAAATACAAAGACAGACTATTCTAATGGTTTTCTAACTCTGCGTGAGGGGTGGCCGCGTTAATCGCAGGCCGCCCCCGGTCTTCGTTAGTCTAGAATTAATTCGTTGATAAGATGCCGCGCCTCCCGGCGGCGGTGTCTCGGCGGTTCAGGGCTGCCTCCTACGGGAAAACTCGGAAAAACTGAAGCAAAAATATTTGTAAGGATGCATCCTTTTCACGTTTTATTTTTTCAATTTCAGTTTAGCATAATTTTATTGTCATGAAATAGCCACTACGATAATAAATAGAGTATGTCAATTTCACTTTTTAGTAGCAGTAGAGCTCCTTGTGTAAGAGTTCGTCCAGGGAAGTACTGCACCTTACCTATTTCTGCCGCCAAGAATGCTGTATTTCGGTTTTGAAGGATAAGGGTGTTGGTGAAATTACAGGCACATAGGACTTTCAACTTATGTATCAGGGTGACAGACGCTGTGGCAGTGCTGCTCAGATCTTTGCGATTTATAGCCCTGAGGGGCACTGAAACTGTTACGGACAGGCATTACATTTACCACCAAACGCACGACTTGTTCATACTGTCGTCTGGTATTATATAAAAAATAATTATGTTATTGATAAAGATAAATATACATTATTTAAAAGATGATATTTACGATCATCATCACTCTCTCGCCATAAACATAAAAAATAATGGTGGTGTTACAATTTTTCAAATAATCAGATACCAAAAAAATCGCCCCAGCATCAACCCTAATCCTGAAACCGAAGAACAAATTAAAAAGACGACCACAGGTCGCCCTAGGGAGGAGTACGGGGGAAATTACACCCCCAAGCCTACACTGACCCCATTTAATGAACATTGCACTGCATCGCCGTCTCTTTCCGACTTACTGAATTTTCCAAGAGGACAATTTTTAACTATCTCTTTCTTAGAAATTTGCTGTGATACTGATTGTCCTTTGGTTGCATTTCTTTTTATGCATAATGTTACGTGTGTACTGTACTGTGTACAACAGGGAATATTCTGAAAACAGAAACATCTCGAACCTGGTTCAGAGAATATTTCACGTGGAAAGTTGTGCAACAATATACGAATTAATCTCACAGTACTGCATTGACTCGTCCACTAATGATTTAGAAAAAAAAGTGACCAACAAATTACCCGAAAAATAAAAAATAAAATTATTTCCAAAAAACTATCACGCATGAACGATTCACCTGCCTTTATTATTTGACAACAAAAACATTTAATATTCTTTCATTTATTCATAATCTACCCATCTGTACGTTCCATTACTGGGCGTGGATCTCTTCTCGGGAGAGGGTTTAGGTCATAATCAGCTATGCAGGTTCAATTCTTCACACGTTTTCTGAGAGGTTGTAAACCTATATTACGTACGTACGCGGCCAAAGGGACCTCTTCTGTTCTTTTTAGGGTTTTATCATAAAGTTTTCGTTCAACGAAAAGGTCCCTTATTAAACATCGGACATAAATTCCGAGAAACACAAAGGATCCCGGATTCCAACTGCTTGAGAAGGGATAGGTCAAACGATTAGGCTACCATGTCTTTTAATATAACTTCTTCCCATTATAGGACGTCATACCTGTGATGTCAGTTTGTTATCCCATCTTACTCCTTACCACCGAGACGAGACAATCTACCTTTCTTGCACCTGTGCATTACTAACATTCATCATAGCTAAAATTACTCTAACTCTCTAATTATTCGATCGCAATTGAGTTGACCCGCCTTATAAATTCGTGAAACCTAAAGGATACGAAATATGGTAGTATTTTCATAGAATTGAAAGATTTTATTTAGATTGAAACATTCGCGGCCGGCAATTGTCAGACTTCAGAACAATTATAAATTTTAAATTTGTGAGACCTGCTTAAAGTAAAAAACAATGACAAAAACTCCTATATAAATTTTTGTTGGCAATAAATTTTATGAACAATATGTGAAAATATAGAATTGTAATTCGTGAACAAATTTTCTTTTGGGTGTAGTATTCTGAAAAGCCTGTAATTAAAGATATTACAATTTCAAAATTTGGAGGTTACGTAATTGAATAAAATATATTCGGTGTATTATTATATCAAAACAAACTACAAAAGCCTTAAACAGAGTTAATAGAAACTGAATAGTGCCGAAATTCTGAGGAAATTATTTTTTATACTGGTATGGTCAAAAGGCATGAACTTGGGCCATAACAAAAAAAACTGAGTTAATTAATTAGTATATACTAGTAACTCGGAACAAATTATTTTTTTCTGTAACATGCCATCTATCCCTGATTTCGGGAACTTTTTTGTCAGTTTTTACCATTTTCTCGCGTGGAATTTTGGAGAAGGAATTATCTACTTGATTTTTGTAATGAAGCAGTTAATCTCTTATTACAAATCGGTCGAATCAAACCATTTCATATTACGTGAACTAATTTAATGTGGACATCCATAAGTAGGTACTGAAATTCTTTTTTTGTCGGCTAGATGTCGCTCGACGTTAAGAAACTAAGAAACTGCCAGTTGTAGATACCAGTCCGGTTACGTACTAATTAGTTAATATAGTTTATGCTGCTATTATAATTTACAAAACCTGATAAATTTATTTCAGACTTGTAATTAAGACATTTGAAGACGCTAACAAATTCTTTTAACTATGATTTTGCCATTGTTCTTTATTATTTTGATGAGCATAGGAGCATAATGTGTATTTCATGTAAAAGAACAGTAAGGAACAGGTACAAACGGCACTAAAACAGGTGACAAATAAACTAATGAGAAACTTTTAGGGCAATAAATTAGTTTAGCAACATTGTGATTTCTATACGTGAAGTAGCCATTGCTTGCATTTTCTTTTGAAATAAAAGAAATTACTAAATATTTAGGTATAGTATAATTATTTCTTGATGAATATGTTGAGTGTGTGCGTTATTATTATTATTAACTTTCGTTGTGCGTATACACAAAAGCATTTACATGTCAGTAAAGAGTTAAAAAGAATAGCAAATATTCTTTAATAGATATCATTATTTGTAATTACGGCGAGGTATTTCAAAGCGAGCCTACGTTTTAGAAGGTGAAGTGTGACGTTTCTCGCGTCCCGCAATTTATATGTATAAAATAAGAACTGGCGGAGAAAATTTGATACAGACCGAGCACCCAGCGGCGTTGCGTGTCGTTAAACCGCTAGGTGATATTTAAGGTTTGGGATAAATGTGAATTTAATAACTAATAGGGCTTCAGTTGAAAACCAAAATCTAGCAGGTTTCCTGTAATATTTAATGAGAAATAACTGCATTTAAAAAATATGTGCAAAGCTAGATATTTTATTCCTAAATATTTCGTTTTACAATTTTATTTATTATACGATCGAGTACAGTACATCCTATCGTGTAACGAATTAGCACGTTCTTTAGACAATATCCTTATGCGATATACGCATATATTTTATAATACCGCTATTTAACAGTAAATACCTAAATAATTAGATCTAGCAAAACAGTTTTTCTCACTACTCTTCCATTTACTCGCCTTAAATCGCACCATGAGACGCTTGACAAGTCCCATGTGCGCCCTTAGCATTTAAAACTAGAACGCAATGAAGCTCACATTACCTGGCGGCATAAATAAGTAAAGTAACGGTACTGTCCTGAACGAACTCTTTCACAAGGAACTCTAATGCCACTAAAGGTTACTAACTTTAGAAACTTACATTATAATCCACAAACAATTTATAATTATTACCCCTTTAGCACATTAATGCATTTTCATACATATAACGTGTTGTTATGTTGCTATACTGTAATTAGTAAAGACGGACAATGCCCTGTGTAGTTTATAGAGCTCCGTGTCACGAAATGCCTTGACGACCACAGAGACCCATTCAGTTTGATTGATGTACTGTAAGTACTATAACGATCCGCAGTACAGACGCGTAGAGATATTAATTAAAGAGAACAGCCTTAAGAGAGTTTTTCGTACAAACGAAGTTTGACCCTTTTTCAGTGATCAATCATTATGACATTTCGTAGATATGACCTAAAAACTAATATTAAAGACCTTTTTCTTTTTTTTGTAATACTAAATGATGGGACGAACAAGTTATGCGTATCCATAACAGTTGCACTGCCACTCAGGACTTTAAATCGCAAAGATCTTAGGGACATTGCCACTGCGCCCATTACCCTGAGACATAAGTTGACAAGTCCCATGTGCTTCTAAACTGGAACGCAGCAATACTAAAATAAAATGGTAAAATTGACTGTCCGAAATTGCTGTCCATGATTGGTCTTCGTGCTAACGCACTGGCTTTGCGGCAGCGCCCTCTGCTTCACTTGCCAAATGTCCGCACAAATTACAGGCAAAATACATTCATGGTACGTAGCTGTAAAACCTTTATCAAGTATAGCACCTTATCGGTGCTATACTTGATAAAGGTAGAACCGGTAGAACAAACTAATATTTGGTTATTTACTTCTTGGTAAAATGTAGAGTGTAAAAAAGTTTAAATTAAGTGTTTTATTGAATGTCACGATATTTCACCACCATGATATTCAATTATTTGTTTGTGAAATTACACCACAAGTTATAATTACGGAATTATTTCATAGATTTCTCATAGACAGCGCTACGGCTAATAAGTTGTTAAAAACCAGATACAAAGAACGGACAACAAGCACTTAGAAGAATTCGTGAGGTCCGCTTGTTCGTTCCGTGGCTTAGTTGGCATAGCGCCTGCCACAGTTTGCTGGAAGACGTCGGTTCGAATCCGGCCGGATCGAAGCAATTTTTTCTAAGCGTTCGATCTTTGTTGTATAAAGTTTTTAAATGATAATGATTAATTATTAGTAAAGAAAAGGAAAAGCAAAAAAGGGTACGGACTTACTATGAAATAATTTATAGCTAGAAGCTTTTAATCACCTGAATACATTTCCCTGCGAAGTCGTGCCATGTGGTCCAGACCATCCAAGAGATAAATATAATAATATTTTTAATCTAATAAGATCGATTTTTATTAAATCAATAAATTATTGATTGATTAATTGACACTATCAGCGCAAAAGTGGAATAACCACATACAATTTTGTTTTATATTTGGATGCTATATTTATTTATAAACTAAGTAACTATTATTTTTTATAAATAAAAATAACATCCAAATATAAAATATTTGCGTACTTTAGTATCATTCAATGTAATGTTGTACGAAAAAAATCAATGTGGTTATTATATGATAGCCTTAATTTAAAAAACCTACAAAATACTGGACTGACAGAACTAAGATGTTTAAATATTAAACTGTGATTTTATCAAATAATTTTCATTTAATTGACCTGGAAATTTTATGAACAAAACACCAGAACACTTAAATATTATTGAAGCATTTCAAACACGCTATTTCGTTCGTTATTTTAGTTCGTTCCACTTTTTAATAACGCTAGTTCTACTCGACTGTATTTTTTAATAAAAGTGTTGTAGAATGGCTGAAGCTAAATGATAGCTTCATCACGCTCGCACTAGCAATTAAGTGCAAAGCGTGTAATTTGGCAGGCTCGTATACTCTAATAACTTAGTTATTAACATTTGACATTCAATATAATTAGCCAAAAAACGCGTTTACAATGTAAACGTTACGAATAGCAACAGTAGAGATCCTTATGAAAGTGTTCGTCCAGGGAAGTTCTGCCGTCTTACTTATTTCTGCCGCCGGTTTTGAGAGAAGAAATTATAGGCACATGGGACTTTTCAACTTACTTCTCAGTGCCAGTGCTCCTCAAATCTTTGATATAAAGCTCTGGGAAAAATACCATTAATACCAGATACCTTTACAGCTACTAGCCACGACTGGTCGGGCTATATCAAGTGACGGGACAAACAAGTCGTGCGCCTGGTGGTATGCTATGTGCCTGTCCATAAAAGTTGCACTGTTATTCAGAGCTTTATATTGCAAAAATCTGAGACAGAAGTTGACAAGTCCCATGTGCCCGTAATTTCACCAGCACCCTTACCCTTCGAAACCGGAACACAGTAATGCTGGCATTACTGTTTGGCGGCAGAAATAGGTAAGATGGCAGTACTATACTGGACGAACTCGGGTATAAGGAGCTGTAGTGCTCTATATAATAGTCTGCAAATATAATTAGAAATGTATACGGTATAATTTCGTTGTTAATTTATTGATTGTATCGCCTTGCACAGTTAAATAATGTAATTCAATTTTTTTATCCATCGTCCATCTTTATTGTGAACATCGTTATTGGTAGTGAATTGCAAGATTGTCATAAAGATAGCAAACTTGAAAGTGCAAAATTTTAATTAATTTTACGACCAATAAAGTTATCTATACAATACTTTTATTTTATATTTTGTTATAGAAACTGCACTCCATTTTCATGGCATAAATTTAAAGTATCTTCTTATATGCACAGTTAGTATTTTTTACCAGAAATTAAATGATTAAAGTGCTTGCGAATTTAATACAAAATTTCGTCTCTTTGTGTTTGACTTGAAAGTCCATCACGCAAAACGGTAGCCACTCACGTGTGCGTGGTGGTAACCGACACCCCCGTCCTTAACAGAGCTTTTTAAATAGTAAAGGTCTAAGGGACACTGCCACTGCACCCGTCATCCTGAGATACAAGTTCGCAGATCCCAAGTACCTGTAATTTCACCAAAAACATATCACACGTCTCGAACAAACTGAAAATGAATTTTTTTCACATTAGACATACGCGAAGACGTCCTGACGTCACCTCAACAAATACGGGTGTGTAAATGGAAGATTTTTTTTTTTTTATTTATTTACTTATATACATTTTTACATTCGTTTATACGACACTGAAACCCTTGAGGGGTTTAAAAGTGTGTCACGTCTGACAAATTTGACGTTGGATAACAAATCTAATACTAAACTAAATACTAAACACTTACATTTACATTTAATACAAAAACATGAAATGACTCTAAAAATAGATAATAAATATTAAACAATAGTAATAATAATACACAATTTATACCTAAAAGTAGCTGAAGGTAGATACAAATAACCACCAGCATAAATAAAAGAGACCGAATTCAGAAAGGCGAGAGCGAGCGAGATGGATGTTATTTCACAGTACCATATAATATAACAACAAATCATCTATTTTCACTTTGTATAATTTCTAAGGATATAATTACTCACTGTATATAATTAACAAAAGGTATAACAGCAAAAAGCACAATTTTAATGTATATAATAAACCTTCAGTATAACAAACATTACATATAATGATTAGGTACCATAATGAACAAATGGAATAAGTACTACCAGTATAATGTATTAATTAATATAACACAATACTTCATTTTACAAATAGTTGAAGCGGCCTATATTATGTAAAAAATAACGCACACACTCAACATAACCCCGCACTAGGGAAACCCTTTGTCACGGGTGCCATGAACACACATAGACAATCACAAATTACACCCAAACTCACGAGAAAAATAAACCTCAGAGAAAGAAAAAAACAAACGAACCTGGGACCTCTGCGTGGCAGTCCGGCGTGGTAACCGTTCGGCCACGGAGGCGGTTATGTTGATAAGATTTTTATTTTATTTCATTAAAATGTACAATCGCAAAATATAATTGTTTTTGTATAGCTTTAAGTGCTTTTTGTGTAATAAAATATATTTATTAAAACTTGGACAGAATATTTAATTGCATATACTAATCTAATCTAAACCCTCAGGAGGAGTCGAAACAGCTTTGAAAAATACAAACAAATTCGATTCATTCACCATTGCACCTAAAAACCACTGGAATTATATTTTTAATACATTACATCTGGAGTTTTATATAAAATGAATATTATGCAATCGGTATATTAGATTGAAAGTTGTTATATCGCTCGTCTATTATACCCAGTGGCCTTTATATCATGCAAGAACATGTCAAATGTCTGTATACTATACTCGTAAATTAACTATCATAACTATCGCCAAAAAATATGTCATTTGTTGTTATATATTACGAACCGCACCCCTCCTCAACAGCATCAGTGTTCGTCTCTCCATGCCATGAAGCGGTACTACCACAAATCACACAAAGACATGTCATTAATTTTTTTTTCGTAACGAATCAGAGGATGTCATAAATCGACCGGCAATTTCACTACAGGACGTCTTAATGGTTACATGGTTACAATGGTTGGCTGGTGGTAAGGCACACGACTTGATCGTCCCGCCACTTGATATTATAAAAAAAAAGAAAAGAAAAACACATTATTTATGTAATGACAGCTATAAAGAATTAAAGCCGTCATTAATTGTTACTTCAACCACAAATACATATTGCATTTAATTAGATTGAGCGATTTGTCATTGTCGTACCAGTCAGTCATTACTTTAGGAGTTACGACAGATCAAGTCACGGTATCATACGAATAGGTACCAACTTAATTAAATATAAATTATGTGTCATGTTTATAAGTTGAGTTTACAATGCCATCGTAGTACATTAGCAATAAAGAAGTATATTTATTTGTCCCTGATCTATTTACATAACAAACGAAATAATATATTAAGAACAGTACGATGCAAACAAAGGTAATTAAAATTACAATAAAAAGAATTGAGTACATACCCAATTTCTCACAAACAAAAAAAACAGTCGGTATCCACTGTGAATTATTTATTACTTTTATTTATTTAACTATAGCGGAATACTCACTAATATAAACAGAAAAATGCTGAAAAACAGGAAAACAAATAAAGAACACCAAATAATTTACAGGTTTCTGTAGATTTATTAATAAAAATAGCAGGATGTCGAAATGAGGACAAAGCGAACGACTTTCCTGTTCGTGTATAAATTATATCAACCGGTAGTTATTTTTCAATTCTTTTAAATCGTGTCACCTGCGGCCGTCCCTGTTGATCTTTATCAGTGGAACAAAAATCATGAGGCTTCGGAAAATAATTTGCGTTGGCATTATAATAATTTATAGCTTCATTCGGATCGATCGCTTGCACCCACTATATCGTCAGTAAATATTAATAAGACAGGCAAGTGCGTGTCGGAACCATCGAAGTACAGAGTTCTATATTTACATACTAATGACACATATTAAAAAATACTATACTAGTACAGAGATACCCAACCTCATACAAAGAAATGTCGCACTCCGCTTATTTGGACGCTTATTTTTTTTCATCGATGGTACCGAGTACACCCGCGATGCAGTTGTAATAATATTCGAAAAGGCCAGCAGTTATAACATTTATGTTAAGGTTATTGATCTTGTTCAGGCGTTGATTATATTTACAAACATTTAATAAAATCGCAAAGAAGCTGAATCTGTACTTTTAATATTTTAAAATAAAATTGCGATCCTTAGTTTCGAAACGAAATGATATCTCTAAAATTTCTTGCAAACTAACAAATCAAAAATTATTTCTATTCTATTTTTCAGTTTCTGGTTTTTCTTGTAGAATTTTGCCAATTTCAAGTCAGTCATGTGTAGTGTTCAGTCACGGAAAAATTTTCACTTAAAAAAATCATGTTTCCTTTATTTTTCCACGTCTGACGTTGACCCCTGCCAAAACTTGAAGTTACCGAACTAAAACGATGGAGCCAACAAGAGGTGGTGTTGTTGTTGGAGGTTACTTTCGCAATTGTGAAATCATTTTAAATCACGTTTTTCTACAGGGCTTTTAGCTATACAAGTTTATATTTTAGTTATACATGTTTATATTAATTTATAACTATATCAATTTATATTACATATTTAAATATACGTTATAATTCACTCTAAATAAAACTCCAAAAGATATTCCTAAACGTAGAGCATACTATGAGCCTTCGAAATCATATTTATCCCAATTTTAAAATGTTGTTTAAATAGTTTTGAATTTCTTTTTTATATTTCTTATTTAGTATGTATGACATACCTACCTCAAATTTTCGAGATTCAATACTTTAGTTTTCTATATTTTATTCAAGTGTCGCCATCTATACTTTTGAATTAGTACTAAAATTAATTTGTATGAATTGACACCCCATGCTATTAATATTTTTTTTACTTTCAGGCAACAACGAAGTCCACATTTGGCAAAAAACAAATATCTATAATAATCTACAAACGCATAGAGAAATTAGTAATGTCTGCTGGCACGATCTTTAGCTAAGTTGGTAGAGCGGTTGTACTAAATTGGCATACAGGCACAGGTCCAGATCAGTCCGCTCCTCTAAACTTTTAAATTTTTGTAGATAGATAACAATGAACTAAGTAAACAGGCAAGAGAAAATCTCAATCAGCCAACTGTCCAGTGTTCGTAATTGCAAAGAATTAAAAATACCTGTACCGCTTACTTTTAAAAAAAAGAAAAAGGTGGTAAAATAAACTAAAGTGCTTTGATAATCTCGTATTTTTTTTGGCCTTTTTAGTATTTTCGTCGCCAAACTTAGTTCTAATGCGAAGAGCGATAACGAAAATATAGTAATGAATACACATTAAGGTGGGTCACCTTAATATGGACTTTTTTTTTTGTATTTTATGACCACTAAAGACTTGGCAAATGGTAAAATAGAACTAAATACAAAGTTTTATCGTAATAGACGAATCTTTTCTGTTTTCCACATGATGTTTTAAAATCAAGAAAATCTAAAAAATTGATAATATTGGTTTATGTGAGAATAAAATGTTACGTATTTATTATTGAATATTTTATGTTCAAACTAGTGAAACGCAGTGTTCGAAAACTAACAATAAAATAAAATTATTATTTTTAAGTGATATACCCAAAAATATTAAATAACAGCAACAACCTCACTTTACACCATAGCCTCTTATTAAGCTATTTTAAAATCCATCTTGCTATTAAACTTTCAACTCCATCATTTGAAGCTCTGTAACAACGTCCTAACATCTCAAATATTACTTTAAATTTAAATTCATAGTTTTATATACTTTTTCTATCATCTTCCTCTCTTTGGTATTTTACTAATTTCTCGCATCGTTTAAGAAAAACACTATGTATGCCTCGGCGGCAACGGGTATTGCTTGACTTGTATCAATACAAGTTACCAGTTGTAACTCATACTCGTTTAGCGATCCCTGACTTCCCGCTCTCTGCAATAATTACTAAACTATCTGTTTAAAATAGCAAACTTTAGATTTTTTACCTGAACGGAAAGCAGGTAAGGAGCTACATTTCCTTAACCAATAAGGTCTCAATATTTTGACACTTGCAAGTCGCTTAGTCAGAATGACGAAAAACAATTGGTTGACGAACGACACCTCTTCTCGGTTCAATGCGTCCATAATGGATCTAATCAACTATAACCGTCTGGATAGACCGTGAATAAAGAGAGATGTTGCTTGGTGTATCTTTTTTTCAGTAACCTAATTCCCCTAATTCGTTCCTCTTTGTTAATCATGTTTTTCTTGTGAACGTTTGTTAGCAATACCTTCCAGTGACGTTAAAGGAAAACATCGTGATGACACCTGCATGTAGAAGAAGGTTCACTGCCATCGAAAAACAAAGTCAAAATGAAATAATCATTTACTCCATAGGTAACATTTTTACACTTGAAAATGTCAATAAGGAGCAGTAGACCTCCTTGTGAAAGTGTTCGTCTAGGCAAGTAAGTAAAAGTAAAACCTTGCCTATTTCTGCTCCGAAGCAGTAAAGTCAGCATTACTGTGTTTCGGTTTTAAAAGGTAAGGGTGCTGGTGAAATTACAGACACATGGGACTCATCAACTTACGTCTCAGGGTGATGCGCGCAGTGGCAGTGCCCCTCAGATGTTTATGTATTAAAGCTCTGAGTGGCACTGCAACTGTTATGGACAGGGGTATGGCTTACCATCAGGCGCACGACTTGTTAGTCCCGTCACTTGATATTATAAAAAATAAAATTGACATTTTTTTTCATATCAAGCTACTGCTCGTTCACTGTTCTGACTTGCCTGAAAAGAACGAATAACAAACTCTAGGGATTGCTCTTTTCAAATAAACTTTATCAATCATAATCATATTTGTGTGAACTCCATACTCTTACATCTTTATCTAACACGTAGTCTTTAATTTTGGTACATAACTTTTTAATTAAAATATTTTTACTGTAAGTTTTAGGAAATGATAATCGTAATATATGCTCCGGAATCTTATTGTAAAAACGTATACATTTCCTCACAAAACAATCGTTTACTTCAGTTAAGCTTGTAAGTTACACGTGGGAAGACTCCAGCTTCACAGTAGCAGTAGAGCTTGTAAGATTTCGTCCAGGGAAATTCTGCCACCTTACATATTGAAATAAAATAACAGGCATATGGGACTTGTCAACTTATATTTAATATAGTTATTAGTAATATAGTTATTTTAGTAGCAGAAGAGCTTCTTGTGAAAGAGTTCGACCAGGGAAGTACTGCCACCTTACCAATTTCAACCGCCAAGCAGTAATGTCAGCATTACCGCGTTCCGGTTTTAAAGGGTAAGGGTGCTGGTGATATTACAGGTACATCAGACTTATGAACTTATGTCTCAGGGCGCCATCGCCAGGCGCCATGGCAGTGCCCCTTCAGATCTTTGTGTTTTAAAGCTCTGAGTGGCACTGCAACTGTTATGGACAGGCGTGTCGCTTACCGCCAGTTGCACGACTTTTTCGCCCCGCCACTTGGTATCATAAAAAAATATTAATTGGGTAACGTACAAACTAGATACGAGATAGTTACGGGAGTTCCCAAAACTTCGCGAGAATTCTCCAGTAGACGCGCAACCCGTTTTGTAGCTCGTCTAATTTGTACGTGACAAAATTCACAAAGCGTTCATTATGCTACTGGTTTCTAAAATTCGCTTGTTTTATTAAAAGAACGCACAACGGAATCCCAAAAATATGCAAAAACTATAATAAACTCACGTATTTTATCGATTTATACCAAACGTTACTTTTCAGTTAATTTACTGCAAAATAATTGGTTAGGGGCGTGATTCAATTACTGACCAACATTAGTTTTTTTATTGGTTTCGGAAACCGCGTTTAACTTATATTAATACACTACTGACCACTTAAAAATTACTGAAGCTTATAATTTATTTAACATCTGTATGCATATAAAATTCAATAATTAATTTACTTCATATAATTTTACTTAATAATAATTTTACATGTTCAAGTTTTTTGTAATATCAAGTAACAGGGCAAACAAGTCGTGTGCCTGGAGGAAAGCGACACGCCTGTCCCTAACATTTGCAGTGCCACTCAAAGCTTTTAAATCGCAATGATCTGAGGGGCACTAAGACGTAAGTTGACAAGTCCCGCATGCCTGTAGTTTCACCAGGACCCTTACCCTTCGTAACCGGAACGCAATAATATTCATATTACTGCTTGGCGGCAGAAGTAGGTAAAGTGACAATACTTCCCTGGACGAACTCTTTCACAAGGAGCTCTACTGGTACTAAAACGTTTGTCGACAAATATACATTACACTTTTCACTTTCGTACATACTTTTATAAGTACAGGGAACATCGAGTATATAACCACAAATAGAGACGAAATGTTATTTAATTTGTTTGGAAACCATTCTTCCATATCGTTAGGTACGGCATGCGCTCCGATTGGCCAACGCGAATTCGAAACAATTGACGGGTATCGTCAATTGTTTCACTTCAAATCGACCCGTTTAACTTGAGCTTGATTGATTATAGCAAAATGGAAGAAAATTGAAAAGTTACATATAATATTTAATATTTGATTACCGATGAAATACGATTCCGTTTGTTTTTAACCGACTTCAAAAAATGGAGGAGGTTTTGTATGTTTTTTTTTTGTATGTGTGTTACGCGATAACTGCGGTATTTGTGAACCGATTTTCATGATTTTTTTTTTGTTGGAAAGGGGGTACTTCCATAGTGATCCCATTTAATTTTGAAGAAAATCATTCACCTCTAAGGGTTGCTGTTCACGCATAAAGATTCCTGTTTAAAATAGCGCCTAAATTTTATTGTCTGGAGCAATTATTTTAATGGTTGATTTTACCATTTTCCAATTCAAGGCATTTTTCTCTAAATATAATTTGAGTGGTGAGAACCGACTTTTATTATCTCTTGCGTCAAGTCGCGTATAGTGACGAACTAGGGGATGAATCCGGGTTTGTGCACTTTCCGGTAACCGATTTCAATAAAACTTGGTAATTGTATGTAATTGCACGTACTTTTGAGGTCGGTTTTTTTGGTATACTGTACTGAGATTATGTAATTAGATGTTTTGCTGTTTTTCCTACACCACCGAATGGAACAGCCCCCATTGTTAGAGATATTATCTTTATTACTATAAATACAGAATATTTTTGGAATATACGGAGACGTACACACAGATCAGTTGTTGGCGCTGTGCTATTACTTTTTTTTAATTTGTGATTACAGCGCAAACGAGAGTTGATATTTAAAAGTGGCGTGTGAGTTGCCAGGGATGGGTGGCCCTTATTTCGTCTCTATTTCTGGTTATATACTCGATAACTATACTGCCGTCCTGACCATAAACAACATCATCCACAGTTTAACCGAAATTGAGTTCATAATATATCAGAAATCAGTGAAACGAGATCTACCCCCTCTAATCGTTTTTTTTACATCTTATTCAGTTTTAGTTTTATTTCTAACCAAAATCAGCATATTTAACATTTTTCAAAGAAAAAAGCATTAGGTGCTTTAAAAGTTACCAAAATGGAAACAATACCGCAATAATAACGCAGACACTCAACATAGCCCCGCATTAGGGAAACCCTGTGTTGCAGCTGCCATGGACACATACATAGACAACCACAAATTACACCCAAACTCACGATAGAAATACTCGTAAATGTAGGCCATAAAAATATTTCTCCCGGCCCGGGAATCGAACCTGGGACCTGTGCGTGGTAGTCCGACATGGTAACCGTTCGGCCACGAAGGCGGTTAATAATGCGTAGTTTACCGATCATTTTCGGACTAGTGTTCACTACCTAATTTCCGTGGCAATTTTTATTATTCAAATATTCAAGTATATTATCGTGTACTTATAAAATAATATTTCACGATACAGTACTGGAATATTAAATAATATTGTTTGATTAAAAATCGAACACTTTAATAATAAAAATTGCCACGGAAATTAGGTAGTGAACACTAGTCCGAAAATGATCGGTTCTAGAATGACCCTTACAAGTTTACAAGTAGCGACAAGGAGGCGCAGTATAGGTTTTCTAATAAATGTGTTACAGGAAAATTGTAATTTTTTTTATGATACCAACATTGATTGATTTTTATGATGAACAAGTTGTGCACCTGGTACCAAGCTACACGCCTGTCCGTAGCAGTTGCAGTGCCACTCAGAGCTTTAAATCGCAAAGATCTGTCCATGACCCTGAGACTAAAGTTGATAAGTCCCATGTACCTTGAGCCAGCGTAAGTGTAACTTAGAATATTGTCTGGTTTATATAGATTTTTTTAATAATATTATTATTGTTCATTACATGTAAATTAGTCGGACATAGTCATAGTCATACAATTATTATTTTTTTAATTAATCTATTAAATGTTATTAATAAATTCAGCCTATATAATTATTAGTATTAGATGTTTATCGTGGCGATGGTATCGTTGAATTGGATTATGTTGAAAAGCGATGTGTCAACAAGGTCAGGCTGAAAATCAGTACCGCGAGGCATACAGTCACAAGGATTATACTGAGCCTGTTCCTTCCACGCACTATTGTTGTTCCCACAATATTGTATATTATTATGTTCTGTACGTATTACTGTGTGTGGTAAATAAATGGTTTAAATGATTTTAAATGGTTTAAATGTACCTGTTATTTTACCAACACCCTTAAGTTTCTTCCTCAATAAAAAGAAAAATATAAAACCTGGTCATTTTCAAGGCGAGAATGAATTTAAGCATTCTCCATTCATCATACATGTCCACGTCGTTACATCATCAAGTATAGGTACTCTACTTTCCTGTACCATAAACAAAATCATAAATCTTTTTTTGCAATTCCAAAAAGAAATACTTTAAATCACCATCTAAATCACATCCGGTACCTCGCATTATTAGCGCGGGTCTTTTTTTCAAACAACAAAAACATAATTTTTCTAGATACAATGCAAACCTCTATCATTCTGGCCCAATATGTGTTAGACGTCACACGTTTTCCAAGGGTTTATGAAGCTCGTTCGACATGCAGGTTTTATCACGATGATTTTCCTTCGCTATTATCGAACATTTTCGCACGACTCGTTCGTCCCGTCACCTGGTTTTATAAAAAAAGCTTCCGATCGATTGCTATCACTGCTTTGTTAATTTTCTACAATTTATGGAAAAAGGTCGTCTAAAAATAAAAAATCTGCAATAAGCACATGGAAAAGATTCGTTCCGTAGCTCAGTTGGGAGAGCGGCGGTGTGGTGAAAGCGCTGGGCCGAGTCCAGCTGGATCGAATGAATTTTTAGACTTTTGTAAATAATAAAAATAAAAGATTTTTCTAATCCCCAAACTGGCTGGCTTCTGCAGTGTCTCGGGCATGTTCGCCATCATCAGAACTTGTATAGCGTCGTTCTGGGCTCGCCTGCGATTGCAAGAACTCAATATTGAGTGCTCTAGTGGAGAACGTAACTATTTCTATTTTTCGGCACTGGATTACCGTGCACTACATTGACAACATTAGATGTTGGCTAGTTTATTTTTTTTTTTTTTTTTGTCCAATGGCAAAATTTTGTATTAAGTTTTATCTGTCAAATATGTAATCGTATTATTATTATTACTGAATGCTTTGTTGTATATGGGATTTTTATGCCTGAAACAAATGTCTGTTACATTATTATTATATTATATTATTACATTCGGTACAATATTTAACATTAACATTTATTTTGAACAGGCACGAAGTTTTCATGAAAATGAAAAAGATTTTGTGTTGTAGAAGGTTCAACCTTAAACTCCGCTTGCGTTTGGTCCGCTGTTACGTCTTCAGCATCTTGCTGTTTGGTATGGAGTGTTGGACCTTGACCCCAGCATTATATTCAAAACTGGAGTCTTTTGAGATGTACCTGTACGTATGCTTGGTATATCGTTGGTACCAAAGGTTACCAATGTTGAGGTCCTTCGTCGAATGGGAAGAAGTTGGAAATACTCAGAACTGTAAAGGAAAGGAAACTGTAGAATTTTGGCCACGTAATTAGGGGCAATAGATACCGGATTGTTCAACTAATAATGCTGGGAAAATACAAGAAAAGCGTAGTCGCGGCAGAAAGACAACCTCGTGGTTGAAGAATCTGAGAGACTGATTCCACCTTAGCACACGTTCCCTCTTTCAAAAATGAGAATAACCATGATGGTCGCCAACCTTCGTAGAGAAGCGGCACACTAAGAAGACAGTATTTAAAAATTTTAAATTGAAATTTCTCATTTACTTATGACAAGTTAGAAATAAATGATAAAAACACTTATCACCATAATGACTTATTATACGTCCTGCTGCTAAACACTGCTCTTCTAAAGACAGGGATCTTTCCATCACGCTGGCTAATATAATACCAATGACGGTACGAACAAGTCTTGAGGCTGGTGATTGCAGTGCAACTCAGAGGTCACAAAGATCTGACGGGCACTGAAAATGCGCCCCTCACCTTGAGACTATAAGTTGACAAGTCCCATGTGCCTGTTATATCAATGCGTGCATTACTGCTTGGCGCCAGTCACATGTAAGGTCAGTGCCGGATTTGCAGTCCTGCCGCCCTAGGCCCCAGGCCATGTAGTCAGTACCAACCGCCCCTTTCTCAGCACTCATCATATGTGAATGTGGATTTACTTTTTTGCCAATTTTTTGTCGAAATCAGTTCAGAAATTTAGTTAATTATAATAGCTGCTAGTTTTTAATATTTTCGGAGGTTTCAGATTTAAATAGAACACCATAACGTGCGTGAATCTTCAGAATATTTACTTTGAGTTATTTCTTGTTCATCTTCTATTTCTTTCATCAGTGAATTTTTTGTCACAAATCCGCCACTGAGTAATGTTACTGATTATAAACAATAAAAAAAAACCGTTCCACCACGAAGCTACCACTCTCTTTGTATCATAACTTTTTTATGGGTAATTAATTCATAGTCAAATTATATTATTCACGAGGCTATTTAGTTTATTTTTTGCTCTTGGAGAGCGTGATAAATGTAATCGAACCAATGTATGGGTGACAGTGATCGATAATTTAATTATAGTAGCAAGAACATTGTAATTACAATTGATCTTAATCCACATCGTAGCAAAGCCAACTGATAGTAACGTTACTTACTAATTTCATTATTTTTTTCATGTCGACGACCTCGTTGGCGTAATTTGCGCTTTGTCTCAGGGTGACACGCGCAGTGGCAGTGTCCATCAGATTGAAATCACAAAGACCTTTAAGAAGACTATTATTTTTAAATTTTTAACTGCCTCCGTGGTTACCATGCTGGACAGCCACGCAGAGGTCCCAGATTCGATTCCCGAGCGGGGAGAAATATTTTGTATTGTACATTTATTTCTGTCGTGAATTTGGGTGTAATTTGTGGTTGTCTATTTGTGTGCCCATGGCACCCGCGACACATGGTTTCCCTAATGCAAGACTATGTTGAGTGTGTGTGTTATTAAAAAAAATTCATTCCACTTTTTTTTACTTGGCGCCAATCGAACCTGGGACCTCTGCGTGGCATGCCGGCATGGTAACCGTTCGACCACAGAGGCTGTTAAAAATTTAGAAATAATAGTCAAAGGTAAGTCCAAGAACAGTTGTCCTCTTAAGTGAACAGGTATCGTTATCCGGGTTACCACCGCCCTTCCAAAGCAACTAAAAATAATTAATAATTACACACTAACCAATGTCTTTCAATTAAACTGTAATAATATTAAAATATAATTTGGACAAAAAAATGTCCCAGCACCAAACCATTATTATAAGTGACTTACGGGTGAGTATACAACACTACGTGTATATAATTTCAAAATTACAATAGCACTTCAAAAAAGCGCATTCTAGATTTAAACATACCCTCACGTTTCTCCAAAATAATATGATGTGTTGATAGTTGCTCATTCAACTTTAATTTGAACACAAAAATTTCAAACTAATCATGGTTAATATAAAAAAATCCCCTTATTACATTGCAAATCGATTCTCTGCAAACGAGATCCATGATCTCTCATTTTGAATCAGTCGTTTGGTAACGTGCACGATTTTATGTTTTATTTTGTAGCAATACAATCAGAAATGGCAAGACTTATAGTACAAATCACATAACCTTCAAGGGTTAAATTTATACTGTCGAATAATGCAATGGAAACTAGTTTTTTGTAAAGCCAAGTTTCCACTATTCGAGTACTCTCGGACCGAGTGTGCTCGCGCGAGCTAGATCGTATAAAAGTCCATACGGATTTTAGTTTAAACCTTACGTTCCTGAGCGTCCAGATAGCAATTGTCTCCTTGCAAAATCAAGATGATGATGTCTGATCTACTGCTGCAAGGTATAGGATTTGTAGCAGATATGTTAATGGCTGAAGTACAAAGTTATGAAAAAGAAAAAAACAAAGCAAGAGAAAAAAAAAGAGAAAACGGATTTTAAGACGTGACCACTGGGGTTCTTCAAATAATTTTATTCGTGAAGTGGAAAAGGAAGATAAAAACACATTTAAAATCTTATAGTGTCACATTCATATAACTGCCTCCGTGGCCGGACTGCCACGCAGAGGTCCCAGGTTCGATTCCCGGGCCGGGAGACACATTTGTATAGCCTACATTTATTTCTCTCGTGAGTTTGAGTGTAATTTGTGGTTGTCTATAGGTGTGTCCATGGCACCCGCGACTTAGGATTTCCCTAGTGCCGGGGCTACGTTGAGTGTTTGCATTATTAAAAAAAAATCTTTCCACTGTTTCTTAGTTGACGCCATTTTATTTTTGTAAAATGATTCGAGTACACTCGTAAGAATAGAACCGCGTCCGTGTCCACTTTGATAGTGTGCCGACGTCCGAGTGCGCTCGGATCATATGTATATACGCTACGAGTATCGTCCGAGTGGTCATTCAAGTAGACTCGGTCTGCGCGTACTCATATAGTGAAAACCCGGCTTGTAACGTACAAACTAAATACGAGAAAACAACAGTAGTGTTAGCACGACAGGGCGCGACTTACGCGAGAGCAACATAAAGCGCGAGAGCTCTTTGCAAAAATAGCAGTATCGCTTTATGTCGCTCTCGCGCAAGTCGCGCCCTTTCTTGCTAGCCCTGCGGTCGCGCTTCTTCCGGAAATTCCTGCAGCTACCACATTGTATCCAGTTTGCATGTTACACAATTGCTATGTACAATCGCTTCCATTTCGTTCTGTAGCAATTCAAAACTTTTATCGATTGGTGAAGAAAGAAATAAATGACTTATTAATTTCCTAAAATAACTTTTACCTTCACATATTGGATAATTAAACTTCTAAAGTAGTAATAATGACTGGTATAACTTACTATTTTTAAATAGCACGTCTTAATTATGTTGAATTACATTAGCCTATATAAGAGATAGTACAATACATCTACAGTGGAATGAACCACACACGGACATCTTTTAAAGATACAATTGACTCTAGCTTTCATCGCAAAACGAGCGTTCTCAAAATCGGTCCCGTAGCAATTCTGACTACATAAATCTTTTTTGCGGACGCTCCGGGCGTGCCTCAGCCGATTAGTAGGTGCGCCTCGGTTATCTACTGCGAGAAACAATTTTCAATGCATTATATAATTTATGACTTCATCGCCGATCGGGGGGTCACGAAGGAACGTGAGTTGCGATCGAGAACAAACAGTTACGGTTTAGAGCTTGAGAATTTGCGGAAATATCAACATTGCAGTTTATTGTAGTCTGTATGCAGCTGGTTGGCCGAGTCGTCAGACTTTGAATTCAAATTCCGAATTCAAATTATCGTCTCTGTTATCAAACTCAATGTTGCTATAATTTAGAATATGTCAGGCTCTTTCTCTGTTAAAGATTATTAGGGTGATGTTGTCTAGGTAAATCTCTTATAAATATTCCCTCTACGAAGATAATAAATAGAAAGAATGGAAGGATACAATATTTTTTTGGTCTCATTTTCTCATCACTATTAAAATATCTTATTACTAAATGTTGAGATCCAAAATGATCACCACTCAGCATTTGTCGAGCTGTGCATGCAAAACAACCCAACGCTGTAATTCTGTGGTGGTCGCGGAATGGAACGTACGCCACCGACATCATCATATCGACAACAAAAGACAACTTAAATTAAAACCATCAAAATAAAACACTTTACGGGAGAAAATACATAATATTTAAATACGAATAAAATTTAGCATGAAATAATAATAATAAATCGTGTACATACCATATTACCATAGTAATTTTTTTTTTTTTATTATTACTTATTATGTAGTGTACTTATGAT
>NW_020653740.1:6910912-6965626 GCF_003589595.1 Hyposmocoma kahamanoa | reverse complement strand
TATTACTTATTATGTAGTGTACTTATGATGATATTCTTTGGTTGCACCCCTTTTGCATATCCGAAATGTCTATCCTAAGGTTGCCTGGAAGAAATTGCTACATAGCAATAAGGCCGCCTGTTGCACATTGACTTACTACTACTATTATACTTAAGCTATTGTATTGTATTTTAATTGTAATTTTATGTGCAATAAAGAATATTTCATTCATTCATTCATTCATTCATTCATTCATTCATTCAAATTTATAATCTATAATGTAAAATAAATAAGTAAAGTTAATATCAATTTCTCTTGTTAAGGATTATCAATCTATGTTGCTATCACTTGTATAATTAAATTGAACATACGTACTTTTATAATTTGTAACATAAAAAACGTACATTCCCAAACTAACTCCTATTTTTCACATATCTTTTTGCCTATTAATAAGATTCAACTGTAGAATTCACAACACAGGTTCATTACGCGTTAATGTCGTCTTGTACCTTGGGAAGCTCGTCCTCCATTTTTCCCTGTGAAAATATTTAATTATATATCTTCACAGGAATATTATTACATTATGTGTACATGTAAATATTTTTTTTAATTGATATTCAATTACTTTTTGGTAAAATTACTCCACTAGTTTGTTATAATTATTAATACAAAGATCAAACACTCAAAAAAAATTCTTTCGATCCGGCCGGATTCGAACCGACGTCTTCTACCATACCGTGCCAGACGCTATACCAACTAAGCCACAGAACGAACCAGATGTCCTTACGATTTTTTCTATGTGCTTGCGTCGGATCTTTGTATTTGGTTTTTCATCGACTTTTTAGCCGTAGCGCATTCTATGAGAAATCTACGATATTTCGTCACCCAGTTACAGCCACCAGTCCCGGCTAAAGATGTCGCTATTCATTCATCGAATGATTTTTTTCTAAAATTTCAATCAAGTCAATGTGTTATGTACTAATTAAAATACTTTAAAGATTGATAACGAAATAATTTCGGATCTAAATCGTGTTTATTTCATTTTTCAAACAAATCTATGATTACGGCTCTTTAAAGGGCTCCTGGTCACGGCTAAGATGGTATTAGTCATCCACCAGTTATGTCTAATATTAATGTCATGCCCTATAAACTTCGTATAATGGTAACGTGTGAATTCCAAGACAAAATATAGTAACTGTATGAACCTAAATCGGCTAGCAGTAACAAGGCGTAAAGTCGTCGTTTGTTTGCTTATTGAATTTAAAACGTAACGAATATTTGAACAGAGCATATTTTGCTATAACTGCTCGGTATGTCATATAGGGCGTAACTATAAATGTCAAACCGGACGACACTAAATGGGCGAAAAAAAATAAGATTACAATTGGTAGCTGTAATTGTGTCCAACTGGGTGACGAAGTACTTTCATACATTTCTCATAGATGGCGCTACGGCTAAAAGTCGTTGACAACCAAATTCAAAGATCCAAAAACAAGCACATAGAAAATTTGTGAGCTGCGCTGGTTCGTTCCGTGGCTTAGTTGGCATAATGTCTGGCACGGTTTGCTAGGAGACATCGAACGATTTGTTTTCTAAGTGTTCCATCTTTGTATTAATAATTATAACAAACTAATGGAGTTATTTGACAAAAAATAATTGAACATCAATATCATAAAAATTTAATTACAATTATAATTTCTTCGAAAGAAATTCGTCTACATTGTAAAATTAATTGTACAATAAAAGGAGTTTTAGTCGAAAATAAAACATTTTTGTCTTAATTCATTTTTGTTTATAAAAAATATTAAAAATATTAGATAACATCACGTACGTTGCTCTTTTTGAAAAACAAATTAAATAAAGCACTTGTGTCATAGACATCTGAAACAACGACGGTACCAGGGGGGCTACTCTGGATCTCCGTCCGACATCCGTCCGAAACAATTACTGTCAAATAAGTAATATTCGACAAAATTAAAAGACAAGTATCCAGTATAAAGCTTCATTCGCATCACGCGTCTTTTCATTTGGTCAAATATTGCTTATTTAGCAGCAATTGTTTCGGACGGATGTCAGACGGAGATCGAGAGTAGACCCTTTGATCCGACACAATATACAAAAATTTGTTAAAGTTTTATTAGTTTTCCATACAAACTTTTATCCCTTAGTTCACCCCTTCTAAGATTATGTCTTGTGACATCAAATAACCTATGTCCTTCTCCTAGATCCCTTCTATCTCTATACCAAAATTCACCAAAATTGGTTCACCGGTTTAGGCTTGAAAATGGAACAGTTAAGAGTTACTTTCGCATTTTTAATACAAGTTTGGATTAAACCGCCAATGCCGTGGCCATAAATGCGTTACTTAAAAAAATAAATTTAAATTATAACCGGTAATAATACTCACGACCAAGTTAATTGGTCACAAAAGTGCTTTTAATTAACCCTATTGCGCACGCATAGAGCTTAATTAAGGCTGGTATCATACCAAAGTATACATTCACTAATCATGTTGCTTGTTCAACAAATGAGGTAGCATTCCGATGTTAGCTGCGATAACAAACAAATCTGTCATCAAAGACAATCAAAATACTCTCACGACAGTATAGTTACAGCAAAAAAATTCGTCAAGAGCGTCTCAGACACGCTATTCAGTGTTCCTTGAGCTATATCTACTGAGTCGTGTGTTATTTTGAAAATAAAATAGATTTTTTTTTATGTAACTTTAACAATAATAATTACTCCTAGTTCCGCACCAGGGAAACCCTGTATCGCGGATGCGCGAATTCACACATAGACAACCACAAATTACACCAAAACTTACGAGAGAAATAAATGGAGGTCATACAAATATTACTTCCGATCTAGGAATCTAACCCGGGACCTATGCGTGTCAGACCGACATGGTAACCATTCAGCCACTGAGGTAGTTATAAAGAGGCAATAATAAAGAGGTGTCAAACAACACACTATTATATTTCCTGTGCGTGTACCAGAACAACGAAATGCTAAACGCAGCACTACCCCAAAATTCGCCATCAGAACCACTTAGAACACAACTTAGAAATGTTTATTTCCTAAGCTGTTTTTACTATGAACTGAACCCGGTACCTTATCATCAAGCACTGCGCACTGCTTTTTATTCAGCTACTAAGTCCTCAAATACACATTGCAGGGCAATGGTGGAGACTATAGTCTAACCCATCCAATCCAGGCCTAAGGCTTGAAGGCTGTGTAAAGTCTACTCCACACGTGCCTAACGAGTTATATGGAAAACAGTACCGCAAAAGCTACGGGTAATTCGAAAATAATAAACAATAGTGCAGATCCCTTGGTGAAAATCAAATTCAGAACCTCCTACATAAGTGACAAGCACTCTGTCAACTAAACTATCAATGCTTTGACAGTAAAATTGATTACATCTCCATATCTTTGAGATCAAATTATAATAATCCATCAAGGACTAACCACGCTTCCCCTTTCTCACGCTATCATCGTAAAGCTGCGATCTAATATACAGGAAGGTTTTCTTAACTAATTCTATAATTATATATAATTGTCAGCACTTTAAATCGCAAAGATCTGAAGGACACTGCCCACTGCGCTTGCCACACTGAGGCGTAAGTTTACAAGTCTCATGTGCCAGTAATACTTATATTACTGCTTGATGGCAGAAATAGATTATATCTAATCTAGCGCATTAAATTTATGCACTGATGAGTTCCGAGAAATAAAACCATTGTCAGCTGTTACGTCCATCTCCTCGCTTTGTCGACCTCTGTGGTTCAGAGGTTAACTATGTGGGCACTAGATGAAAAGACCCTGAGTTCGATTCCCAGTACGGTTAATTTGAGAACCGAACTTTTCAAAATTGTTCTGCTGCAGAATTAAATCGCCGCTCTAGCATACATTGTGGCTTGAATAAGCACATGTCAAACATTGGGCAGAGAGAAAACAGAGAATGTAGATTCTGCCACAAGGCGGACGAAACTCCTGTGCATTTCGTCACCTAGTGCTGCCTTCCAATGGGCGTACGAAGTTCCATACTAGGTAGGCACAGATCACACCCAGAGGACATAAAAGCTGTTGGAGCCAGGAAAGTACTTCAGTTCTTTAATGCTGTTGGTCTTGGCTCCTTACTGTGATATGAATGGTGATCACAATAGATCGGTTAAAGGTCTCAGTGATGATGACCCTCATAATAATAATAATAATAATAATAGCATTCATTAGTCGTCGCGTAAACAAGTCTGAAGTCTGCGAGCATCTCCTGGATAAACTTACACATTTAATCAGTTTGACAAACCCCAGGGTCTTGCAAAAGAAGTCGGTTATCTATACAGGATGCTGCGGGAGGCCATTGAAATTAAAAACCATCCTAATTTCAACAGGGAAGATGGTTTCTCCGTACCACCTGTTTGGGATCCAGTATTTCCTTTGATGAAAAATCCCAAATAGACATGGACTGCAGCACTAATTAATACGTTGTAAAAATTTATAACAAATTCCATTATTAATTAATAAAAATTTAATTTAAAAAAGTCATATTGTTAAAACAAAATAATTCTAAAACTTATTATGTAGCGTAAATTGGAATGTTCCAAGGAAAATTTAAAAATAAGGTATTTAATAGACATAACTGGTTGATGACTGTACCACCTCAGTCAACCGTGACAATGGGACCTGTAAAGGGCCCGAAACGTTGATTCGTTTGAAAAACAAATATACGCGATTTAAATCTAGAAAAATAGTTTCAGTCCCAATAGCATTCATTGTACAGAAAATTCTCTAGTTTAAGGCCAAGTAATTATTGCTAGATATAATAGATAAACACCCGTCTGACTGAATCATATTATTATTAAACTATATTAGATTCGACATCTTTTGCGGTACTTCATAGGACGTTTTTCAAGTGAACGATGAAATGTTCCCATTAAGTTTTTGTCTTTCGATAAGAGAATCCAAGGAACGAACAGTTTCCTTATAGAAACATCCTGAGTAAGAATGCCATATTAAATTTGATGGCACCGCCAATTGACGTAATTGCTTCATTAGCTTGATTCTCTGTTAATGAGCCCTTGCTTCGAAACGAGACACAATACCCTGGTATGCAGGGCTAGGTTACTCCCATTTTCATTAGTTGGTAATGTCACACCTCGAGTCTGACGGTCAGTGAATACGCAGTTTATATTTGTGAAACGTACTAAAATTAACACGAACTGGTTTTTATTGCTACTGCAAATAAAAAACAAAATTTATAGACAAATTAGATATCGATTTTATTACAGTAGAATCGATAACAATAAAATAGCAGCCGGCGGCTTGAGGGAGCTGTAAAATGTTCCGATATAGGATCGGTAATCTTTTCTTTTCGAAAATAATTTTATTTACGAATAGTATCCTTTGATTCAAAGTACGAGTTATGATATTTTGGTTTACCACATTATGGCACATGCATAAATCTTTGAAAGACAATTGTCAGTAAGTTATAGCTTATATATTTTTTTTAAATCATAAAATAACCGTCAAGTGACGAGACGAACAAGTCATGCGCCTGGTTCTTTTTTTATGTATAGAAAATAAGTGCGCATTTGACCTCCATCTCACCTAATGGAAAGTGACAATGAGGTCGACGTTGTAGCATGCACAATATTCACTCTCGCCTTGAAAAGGTCCAAGTTATAGCGCTCGGGGAATAAGTCTGCAGGTAGGAAATTCCACTCTCTAGCCACTCGCCATATAAATGTGAAAAGCGACACGCCTGTCCATAGCGGTTACAGTGTAACTAAGAGCTTTAAATCGCAATTATCTGAAGGTCACTGCTACCGCGTCCGTTACCCTGCGACATAAGTCAACAAGTCCCATGCACCTGTAATTTCACCAGCACGTAGCTCTACTAATACTAAACTGTCTTTACGACAGGGTGTCCAAAATGCTGCAGCCTAGCCTACAGCCCACCTTTATATGGCTATCCAAATCCGAGCTGATAGCATATGTAAACAAACACAACAAGGCCTAATGCATTGGTGAGAGTCCTCCCAATAAGGAAAGCGGGAGTAACCCGGCGCACCTTCCCTCTTAAGTAGCGACAGCAGAGACTCGATACGCTGTTTTAAGTTCCAAGTCTTGTTTAACAAATGGCTTTCTAGTTTCGTGATTTCTGTGATAGTTCGCTCGTTTAGTCGCGGATCGGTTTTCTAAGAAATGAGAGATTGTTTTCTATTTTTATTCGCCTCCTCTTCATTTTGCTGTTTTGGTCAGGTTCTTTAGATAAATACTACACGCTGTTATGTACTATATTCAGTTAGGTATCTTTTACATGCCATTTACGATGTCATTTACTGCTATTCAAAAAATATTTTAAGAGGTGAGGTTTGGGGGGTCCTTCATGTCCTGGAATTTGCGCTCTCAAAATTAAGATCCGTCGTCGACAAGCGCCCGGTGGCGGCTGACAGGGCAGCTAGTAGCGCGGCGTGTCGTCAAGCCACTGGGCAATTTTCAAATTTTAAGATAAATATGAATAATAAAAATAATAATAATAACGGGGTGTTTGGATTCGAAAACTTTTGTGATAGTCCGACAGTAATTTGGTCGATTTTGGTCGGAAATTATGTGTGTTCCTTTACAAGTCAATATTTTTTCATATTTTTCTGCAATCGCTGCAAGCTATTCTCTTTTATAGCGCAATTAGAGACTATAAAATCAATAGCATCAGCAACCAGCTCCCGGAGAGTCGGATGTGCATTTTTGGAATTGCATTCCTCTCTAGGGTTAAAACTGTTTTAGGTTATTCAAGAACTTACTTCCTTTGGCAACACCACCGTTTATACAGTCAGTACTTTTACATTGTTACCATAATTACATTACTTATGTTAGGGTGCGCCTCAATTGCATGAAAATTAAGTAAACTTGGTATTACAAAAAAAAAATTTAAAAGATATTCAGTTATATTATAATATTCAGTTGTACTAAATATACTGCCTGTAATTTCTTCTTTTCATTTCTTATGCTCTTAAAGTTCGAATTTATGCTGGGCTGCATAAAATAGGATTTTATGCTCTAGTGCATAAAATAAAATCGTCATTTAAGACCGAAGCAATGACGCCTGCGCCAACAGCCACGCACAATAGAACTTTATAAAATAAAGTTTTACTTTTATTTTTTTAATCCGTGTTATATGTCTAATTGTTGTAATTTTACATTCAATTTTAATTAAATAATCGTATATTTGTTATATTGCTGTTTATTTCCTCGCAATCGAAGTGAAAAGCAGTGTATAACTCGTTCATAAAACCCATTGTCCCCTCGACTTAAGTATATACTCCTCTCGGGTAAAGTGACGCGTTTTATGCACTTGTGCCACTCACCTCTTTAAATCGCAAAGATCTGAGACGCATTGCCACTGCGCTCATCACGCTGAGACATAAGTTGACAAGTCCCATATGCCTGTAATTTCACCAGCACCCTTACTGTTCAAGACCGGAACACAGTAATGCTGACATTACCGCTTGACGGCAGAAATAGATAAGGTGGCAGTACTTCCCTAGACGAACTCTTTCACAAGGAGCTCTACTTCTAAATTACTTTACTACGTTAGTGTATGACGAAGATAAGTTTTGTAATTATTTGTAAAATATTATAATTACAATTCGCCTGTTGTATCTCACTCCTAAAACTCGTTTTATATTACAATAATTTCGACTTATCCGTAGAACAAAGATATTGTATACATAGGTCCTTGTTTATTTTTTTTTATATAATAACACACTGACGCATAGTCCGTACTAGGGAAACCCTGTATCGCGGGTGCCATGGACTTGGACACACACATAGACCACAAATTACACACAAACTCACGAGAGAAATAAATGAAGGCCATACAAATATTTCTCCCGGCCCGGGAATCGAACCCGGGACCTTTGCCTGGCAGTCCGCATCAGAAAGGAGGAAGCAAAGCGCTTACTGCGAATGGGTGGTATATCAACGACATAACTATGGAGTGCTCCGGACCTTCTAGTCGACCGAAGGAGGAACATTGAGGTTGGAACCAAATTGACAAGTTCCTGCGCACACTCCCCGAAATGTATCTGTAAATGTAAAAGCACTCGTATCGTGTACATAATCATCATTTTCTCGTCTGCAACAGACACGACATGTTTTCAAGGCTAGATCCGACAAAGTTCGTGTCGTGTACAAGACCATTCTCATCTTTTCTGTAGCAGACACGTCGAGTTTCTTAGCGTGTACTTGCGCCCTTAGGCTGCCATGGTTTAATCACAAAGGTATATTTCATTTAATTACTTTTATCGATGATCGAAGCTTTAAGCGCGAAACACACAGACAGCGGGTGTGGGTCGGGCGCGGGTCGGGTCGGGTCGGAACCGACCCGCGCCCGACACACATCCATTCTCCGTGTGTTTCACGCTTAATCTCTTACATAACACCAAAAGTCAATCAACGGAAACGTACGATGCCTGGAGGGTATAACAACCAGTGCACAGCGTAATGCCTCACTCTACGCCAAGTAAATCGTAGCCAAAAGCAATTCAATAATAAATTAACATTAATAAATCCCTATAATAACAGTAAACGGGCATCATAAACAATTTAGTCAGCGAATTCAATTGTAAGAAACTGGTTTAACCTTTACCGTACCGTTCGCGTTGTTACATAAACTACAAATAATAATAATGAATTACAAACGATCTTTTGAGATATTTCACGATTTTCTATCATGATGTTAAAGGTGTTAAATAAATACAGGGCGATGCTTTAAAGCAAAGATTTAATAACATCACAGATCTCTTGTACTTGTGACCTACCTATAATTTGCAATTTTTGTCAAAAAAAGCTAGATTTTATGGAAAAATTGATTACTTTAAAATGGTGTTTGTCGCTATACTGTGGGTACTGGGAATTATGGAACAAATAAAAAATATTTTTATATAAAAAAACGCATTATAATTATTAATGCAACTGGCATATTCACCGCCGCCCTTACCAGGTCATCCGTCCATCTAATAGGGGGCCGTCCCTTCTGCCCCTATGGCCGTCAGTTCTACGAGCTATGCGCCCTACCCACTACACTTCAACTTGCTAATCCTTTGAGCTATGTCAGTGACTTTCGTTCTTCTACGGATCTCCTCATTTCTGATTCGATCACGTAGAGAAATGTCTATCATTTCTCGCATTATAGCTCGTTGAGTAACTTCCAACCAATAAAACTTACACATAATATTACAAAATGCAAGTTTCACGTTGCTTTTTAAAACAAACGTGCATTTTTGACAGTGTCTAATTAAGCTAATGAGTCAATGGTAATACCATACCACTGAAGGTTTTTTGACTTATTAGCCCCCATTTTCAGCATAGTCCGGCCATGTGTAATATACCGTCTGAAATGAGAACGTCAAATAAAGTCGACAATTGTGTAATACGCCACTCAATACAATACGGCATTAACTTCACGTCTTGAAAGCTTTTTGTAATGCTTCTCCAACACGCATCTTGTCGATGGTTTTATTTAATGTTTTATTACCCCAATATCACCTCATAACCTTTCTCCGCATAAAATGGCGTATTACCTGGCATGTACCAGCGCAGGCGATGCCTATCGCCGGTTTTTTAATTAGCGGGACCATTAAACTGCCCGTTAGATTACACGATTAACTTGCGCCCGCGCACTTCACATGAATTATAGGAGACTAGTTGCTTCATTTGGCTTTGTATCTGCACTATATTTTTAAACACTGCGCTAAAAGTGAGGACAAATATTTAACAAATTTGCCTGACCGTTGCATCGCTGCACAATGTAAGGGTCAACACTACTCCTTCTTTTTTCTTCCATCTCCTTAATTTATCTCTTAGTCACTTATTGCCACACCTGCTAGTATTACGGGAACGACATGTGAACATCAAACAGGATGATTAAGAGTATAATTCTAAAGTAAAGATAATTTCATCAAATCTTCTTTTATAATTATACCTGACGTCTTTGAAGTAACGTTCAAATTTGCAGTTTACTGAAATTCCTAAAATTTTTGTAAACTATAGAAAACTATTTATTTTATTGAATTGAAATTCAATTATTTTTTGTGAAATTACTCCACTAGTTTGTTATAATTATTAACACAAAGATTTGTTAGAGAGAACACTTAGAAAAAATTCCTTCGATCCGGCCGGATTGGAACTGACATCTCCTAGCAAACCGCGCCAGACGCTATGCCAACTAAGCCACGGAACAAACCAGCGGACTTCACGAATTTTTCTATGTGCTTGTTGTCGGATCTTTGCATTTGGTTTTCAACGACTTTTTAGCCGTAGCGCCATCTATGAGCCTTATTTGTTGACAGTTGCATCAATTAAAATTGCTCCTTCTGCGAAGCGCCTGATTACAAGTGGGGAAATTGAAAGTTATTCTTGGTGCTTACATTTCTTTAATTCTTCAGATGGAATGTTCCGTACTTTAGTACATAATAATAAATAGTCATGTATTGATTATTTCATTGTATTGATTATAGTGACAATTCAAATCAGAGATACCAAATTGACATTGGCACACGAAATTCGCATATGAAGAACTTCGGAACAAAACTAATCAATTTCGAATCTAATTTCGTCTAGTCCATCTAATTTCATCGAACGGCTTTGTCACATTGTGTTCAGTGGCTGAGATTACAAGGACAGTCATCGCGACCGCGTAAAATGTTTGTATACAAAATGTTGTTTCTTCTTGTGGCCGCTAGGAACAACTGTCATAGGAAACTCGTGGTAGAGGCACAGATCGACTTTTAGCCGTAACGCCATCTATGACAAATGTGTGAAAGTATTTCGTATATAGAAACATAGAAAACTATTTCTAAAATGAGAATTCTCTTGCAATTTCAGTGAGTGACATAATTCCAATTCCGAAATCTTCGTTTCAATGTCTATTAACATTGACTTACAATTAATTAAAGATAAAACTTAAAGATAACTTTTCATTACATTCATATATATATATTATAATCTACAATAAAATCCCAGTATTTATTACACAATAGTATAACATCAATGCATTTAAAAAGAGATTAAAGCAATATCTTATTCACAAATCATCATGTGTGAAGAATAAGGGAACGACTCACGGAAAGCTCACTTCATTCAAATTAATTTTAATATAATTATTAATTAAATTTTATTAATAATTTATAGATTTAATTTTAAGCTTATTTGCAACACCCTGACTGGGTTATACTAAATTTTATTTGTAAGACCTTTTTTATTACGTACATGTGTAATATGAGATAAATAAATAAATAAATAGCCAAGTTACGTCGTACCAAACAGAAAAGCTTTAAATTGGCGATTGGGCCGTGTCGGCAGTTAGGCCCGTAATTTTCCGGTTAAACCGTAAATTATCATAACCAGGTGATTTAGTACACTAGGGTTTAGCGGCGGCTTAAATTAAAAAGTGCACTTCGTAGAAAATATTTTTACATTCAATGTCGTAATGATAACTACAGGTTAACTGGATGTCGATAAGCAATAAAGTGTCAACCAGCATGATCATAGTTATGAGCCTTTTTTTAAAAGATTTTTTAAAAGCCTAAAGATTTTTTCCTTGTTTTTGATACCTTATTATAGTAGCAGTAGAGCTCTTTGCGAAAGAGTTCATCCAGAGAACTGCCACCTTACCCTTTTCTTGGCGGCAGCTACAAAAAAGAGCATTATTTAAAAAAAAGTGTTTATTTACGTTCACTTAAACCAAGTTTACAGCAAGTTTGTTGGGGAACTCCATTTAAGCAAAACAATTGCTTGTGCTTGGAGAACCCGCTCTTACAAGTTATGGTTCTACGTGACCAGGTAAGTTACGACTAGTTAAGTTACAGGATCTATATAATTAATTAAATTAAATTTACAAAGAGATTTATTGACATTATTTCGTTCCGGTTTGGAAGGGTAAGGGTGCTGGTGAAATTACAGGCACAAGGGACTTGTCAAATTATATCTCAGGGCGCAATTCAGTGTCTCTCAAGTCGCTTACCACCAGGCGCACGACTTGTTCGTCCTGTCACTTGCTATCATAAAAAAAACATTACCAAGACATTATATGTCCCACTGCCGGGCACGGGTCTTCTCAATGAAAACTGTTCTGGCCATAGTCCGTTGTAAACCTTCGAAATGCACCGTTAACGTGAGGTATTGTTACTACTCATTCACAAATGTACGTAACGTAGAAATTAACGTAGATTCGATCGGTAGACCTCTCAATTAAGAAACAAACGTTCTCCTACTGGACCACCACCGCTCAATATAACATAATATGTGATTACAATAGTGTTGTAACTCAAAATATGTAAAATTTATTATTATATCATTACAGAACGTGAAATTTGACACGTCCTTAAAACCGTCGTTAGAATATTGTAAGAAATAATTAAAAGATATCTACTTTACTCTTAATGAGTCACACTTTATGTGATCGAGTTCAGGCCAAAGTAGTCCTTATTCGAAAATGTGAAATATTTTTTCCTTTTTATTTTTAAATATATTTGGCAAGTAGAAAATTGTTTAAGTGTCTGTAATAAACTATGATCCATGCATAAATTTTTATGATCTGTCACGGGAAGTGTTTTTCATCGTTTCTGAGAAAATACACTTTTTGAGTTAATACACTATTGTATTAATGCGATATGTATAATGTGTGCCAGACAAAAACATCGATTGCCTGGTCCCAAACTAGGGAATCCCTGTACTGTGAGTGACTGTCGCGATGGCAGTGCCCCTCAGATCTATGCAATTGAAAGCTCTGAGTGGTAGCACAACAGTTATGGATATCATAAAAAATAAGATCACCTGGTATATAGATTTTAAGGCTATCGTGGTTAGGGTAAAACCACGTTAGATGCCTCACTTTTTGAAAGGGTCGCCTAATTTTAAAATTATTAGTTTACCAGGAATAATTCCTGTGGATACAACTAGACTTGATTTTATTGATCTAACATATACTGATTTTGAAGAAATTTACTTTTTGGAAACCTATTTTTTGAGGATATATGCCTATATGGATAGACGCCACATGATGAAAATACTAAGAAGGATAGATGCCCTTTAGAATAAAATTAGTAAAATTCGTAATTAAATGTTTTATTTGTAATCCTTAATATATTCTATAATATTACATCTTTAATAACAAATATATACGTATTTAAAGTTACTACCTACTTCAATTCGTATTTTTGTAGCTGTCAAAACAGTCTATACAAAAATGTTCGCTGTTTGAACTGTGAATAATTTGTCATTTTTTAGTACTTTTATTTACAACTAAACTATTATCATTTACTTGTCTTTTTCACTAAAATAATGTATTTTTATTTTCTTTTCCTACCTTTCTTGTCTTGTCCTTTGCCCCTAAAACCTGTACTGCGAAAAATCGAGGCGACTATTCTATTCAGTATGGATAGATGCTCTTTTATTATTTAACTAAGCTATATACCAAAGATCGATTATTGACACCTAGGTGCGCAGTAAATCAACCAGTGTATAATTATAGTAAAAATAAAACGGAATTTATTATAACTTATAGGTTATGCGACAATAAATACTTGCGTCTGAAATTTTGAACCGTTGGTCGTGTTCGTCGCGGAGATAAACGCATGCAAAAACTAAACGCGTCTATTCCACACGAAGCTCTGCAGGAACTTTGATAAGTGGTGTCTATACTATTTATTTAAACTAATTATTCTTTGTTGACTTGGGGAACTTAGGTTTTTCGAAAACGAGGCACCTATCCCACTGCGGCGTCTATGATTATCACTAATTACAGGTTTCTTTCTACGATAAGATTTCTTTTTATTTTCCCGATATTTCGAAACAGTTACACGCTCCATTGTCACGCTTTGACTCTGCGTGTATCTGTTACAAAATATCGGAAAAACAAAAAGAAATCATATCGTGGCAAGAAACCTATAATTAGTGATAATCATCAACCTGTCATGTTTTCTGACTCTAAATATTCTTATAGTCTAAAACCAAGTTTTATTAGTAAATACATTTGTGAATGTTTAGTAACAATAGGTACCTCTCGCTGACGCTGAAGGAAGAATAGAATAGAAATTTATTTTCTCCCAATAGCTTACAAATGTTATAAGAACAGTTTGTACAATTAATAACGTACACACTCAACAGAGCCCTGCACTAGGAACCCTTTGTCGCGGGTGCCATGGACATACATAGACAACCACAAATTACACCCAAACTCACGAGAGAAACAAATGTAGGCCATACAAATATTTCTCCCGGTCCGGGAATCGAACCTGGGACCTCTGCGTGGCAGTCAATCAAAGTAACTAGCTATATACCATAACTAACTAACATAGGAAAATTCATAACAGAAACTACAAAATACAAAACTTGTGTCTAAAAATTAATGTTCTTCACATTACGACATGTAACAAAAAGCAGAACGCCATAAAAATTCTCTAGGCAGATAGTAAAGCGTTCGTTAATATACGCTACGAACCGTGAACGTAGGAAAATTTAGGCAGTAATTTAAATACAAAGTATGAGAGACCTCTGCAAACCTTTGTCTACAGCATACATGAATTTATATATACAGTAGAATACAGTTAGAGTTACCTCCATTACCACAGATTTTTAATAGTTACTACGTAACGATACATCACTCTCATACAAAATCGAATATACCTACTCTATAATAGCCTACTAAATCTAACTAATGACACCAGACTCACAACAAGGAAAAAGGAACCTAAACACGCGCACAGAGAGGTAAAAATAACATTGCCAGGCGTGTGCAGTCGTGTGGAACCGAATGCTCATAAATGAAAAACTTGAAAGAGCGCTTGTACCTACGTCGGTACACTCAGGGGTAGACACTTATCGCGTAATCTTGAAGGAGAGACGGAGCCCTGCTATTACTTTATACAAGCAAAAAGTTCCTTTACACTGTCAAACATTCAAGTGACCTCATATCAAGATGAAATAAAACATTTTAGTCCTTCAACTTATAATAATATATAATGTAGCGTAAATTTAGAATGTTCTTTGAAAAATTAAAAAATATATTATCTTGTGTAATTGTAGTAAAAAATAGGGAGATTTGCATTAATATTAGAATAACGC
Source organism: Hyposmocoma kahamanoa (assembly GCF_003589595.1). Classification (NCBI taxonomy): domain Eukaryota; kingdom Metazoa; phylum Arthropoda; class Insecta; order Lepidoptera; family Cosmopterigidae; genus Hyposmocoma; species Hyposmocoma kahamanoa. The sequence goes on along the minus strand of NW_020653740.1, from coordinate 6,950,521 downwards.
AGTCCGCCGTGGCCATGGGACCTGTAAAGGGCTCGAAACGCTGGTTCACTTGAAAAACAAGTACTTATACGCGATTTTGATTTTAATTTTCTATGTGTAACTTAAAAAATTCGAATTATAATAAAAAAACAATCAACAACAACAATATTCTACAATAAATATGCATATTTAGAGACAAGGAATTTTTCAGTCTGATTCCATACCAGCGTTAGACTTAAAAATCAAAAATACGAATACGAACGAAACTATTGCTAAATTTCATTAAGAGTGGTTACACACGGCGGCTTTTAGCAGCGATGCAAACGCTAACGCGAATACAAACGCGCGATTGCATCGATGCAATCGGCTATAAATCCCAATTGCAGCGATGCAATCGCGCATCTCTCCTACAGCACGCCCTTCTGGTGGAAGTCTCCAGTAGCGCCCTGAGCCGAGGTCCGTGCCCACTTGGGCGCCCTCAGGCCCGCTACTTAGCTTTAGGTTTATTTTCGGGGTTATGAGCCTTCAGCTCGCCCTCTTTCTCCGGTGGCGCAGTAAAGGCCATCAGCGGCCAACTGCAAAATATCATTAAAAAAAAAGCAATCGCGCATTTGTATTGATGCAGTCGCGCTTGCATCGCTGCTTAAAATTGCACGCGTGCGTAAAGGTCTTAGCGATTGCATCGCTACTAAGTGGACGTGTGTAACCGCTCAAACACGTCACGTTTCGTTTTAAAAAAAAAAATTGTCTAAATTTATTTTTCGCTAAAGCCAACTGTTCACTATTTCAATAAAAAAAAATACTAGAACTTACTATTTTCTTCTCTCAATATTATCTACTCTGTATCACTTGGTGGTTTGGTATACCTATTCCGTTCTCTAGTAATCATGTAAGTTTTTTTTTAATATTTTTGTAATAAAACTGAGATTCGCTCTGGACCTTTTGGAGGGAAAATAGTCGTTTTTATTTTGACTTTCAATTATTTTGTGAAATCTAGTTTAAAGTGGAATAGGATAGTGCTATTGTGCTTTAATCGAAGATTAAAACGCGAAATTATACGAATCTCGAACTAAAATACCCGCATCGGCCCGTTTTAAGGAATCCCGAGTCAATCCAAGCACGCCGCCTCAAATTGCCTATCCTCTTTGTGGCGGCCATATTTACATAAACATAATTAAACTTTATGTTTAGGCTGATGGCTTTGCCAAAGCCTTAATAAATAAAAAAAAAATATAATAAAACTTAATAATACTAACATCAACAAAACGTTGTTAAGTTATAGCTGTTTGTAATAAACTTTTGGAGTTTAAATACCAACTAAAATACTATGCAAGAAGTTCATAATTGCTCACTCAGGGCTCTTGTTTAGAGCCATAATGCTCCTCTAAAGACTTGTAGTGGCTTTACGAAATATCTGACGAAAGTCTTTCAATGGGCTGCTCGTTAACCCTTCGATCGGATCGTGCGAAGTACATTTGCCCCTACTAAGAAACATTAATGTTCAAACTGACATGACATTGAAATGTATCACTCGGGATTCACATTAATTAAATGAGAACATAAAAATAAACGCTGAGTACGGGCATAATCAATATGAAACGCTTTCGAAGCATAACATTGTTTTTCTACAATTACATTTGCTACAATTTTCTGTCAATTATAATTTCATAAACCATATCATAAAGTTTTTTTTTAGTTCACCTATAATTGTCCTAATTACAATTCTGCTATGCTCCGAGATTAATCCTTGCATTGAGAGTGTTATCTAGATAAAAACTTTGCAATTTATCTCGCGGTTAAAAACAATTGAGATTCGAATCCATGCGGTATGTACCTGTACCTACGACTTTAATTTCCTAAGTACATGTATGTTTTAATTATTAATACAAAGATCGAACATTCCTTTGATCCGGCCGGATTCGAACCGACGTCTTCTAGCATGCCGCGCCAGACACTATACCAACCAAGCCATGGAACGAACCAGCGGACCTCACGAATTTTTCTATGTGTTTGTTGTCGTGTATTTGTATTTCGTTTTTTCAACGACTTTTTAGCCGTGGCGCTGCCTATGGGAAATCTTAAATATTTCTATTTATTGGCTACATATATGTTTGCAAATGTTTAGTATGGGCGGGCGCTATTTCTTGTGAAATTTGTTTGATTTAGTTCTAAATCAAAATTGTATTGTCTATAGTACTCGCCACGGAGCTATTAATTTTTATCAAAGTTCTGTACACAGAACTATTTATGAGTTTCAAAAAAAGAACGTCGTAGTTTTGCTAATTAAAATGTCAGCTAGGACGCAAATCTACCACTGTACTGCCTCCTGATTGGTAAAATTTGACCTAACGGTCTCGCAACCGGGCCTTAAATCTTTATTTAAAAAAAGATTGGTTATAATCTATGCGCTACTTGGCCACTTCTATTCTATCTCCTTGGCACTTTTTTTTTGTAGCCTTTGTTTGGCTTTTGGCTAAATATATTAAGAGGCTGTATGATGGAACCTTTGGCTACCCTAATGAATGGGTTAAAATTTATTAAAGTAAATTGCGTTTGTTGTCATGGATTGTTAAAAAAATATACATTAAATATTGGTTGTGTTTCATTATTACTAGGCTTAAAATCCATCATTATGCAACGATTGCATAAAATACTATTAATGAAGGTTTTGAATGTTCGTAAGTCGGTTATTTATTATTTACAAAGTAAAACTAAATTGCAAGTGGTTACTACTAGCAACTAATTTTGCTTGTACAATTTTCCACTTTGTAATACATAGTATAATAACAGCAAGTAGGGCAACTGCCGCCTGTTCAGCGCGTAAACGCCTACCAGTTCGCTCAGAGCGTAGGGTTGTCACATTATTATTTTAATTGTACCTAGAAGTTATAAATAGCATTTAAAAAAATTAAGGTATTCATCACAATATTGTCATAGTATATTGAAATAACCGTTGTTAAATGCAGTAGGTATTTACGTATTTGATACTTTTACACCAGCATCGCGAATAGGCTTGATTATGGAGTATTATTTATGAAATAGCAATGAAATGCTGAAAAATTCTGAATTTGAAGCACTCTTGTTCACACTACCACAAATACGACAGCCCTATATTTTTCTACATAAGTTTTGTAATAGTGACCCTCTCTGTCAACCTCTTGGTTATACAGGACGCGCACTATAACCTGTGCAAACAAGCAAGATCAACCCGTTTGGACGGAAAGGCTTAGTGCCTTGTATGAGCTGCCCCGGGTGCACGTAGGTACAGCACCCTCCCTATTTCCAGATAGGTACCGGAGCTGTAGGCACGCTCACTTCCCGATGCGCACTGCTCAACTAACGGTTTTCACCGCAACACGATAACAAATACGTCTACTATTTGATGTCACTTTTAAACACCGAACAACCTCTCCAATTCTATAATTAATGGCATGTGCGGTGACCCGCGCAATGCAACGCGAGTTCACTGCGTGAATATGCGAATGTGTGTGTTCTTACGCGGCCTGTGCCTGGCGTACACACATAGAAGCCACGCTGCTACATTTGTATGGAGTTACGATACTTGCTTTATTATACTATGATAATAACATTGTAACTCAAACATATATTTAGATAATGAGTGACAAGTAATTGGATCGTGTTACGCAAGAATGAGGTAAAAACCGATAACTGTCTCTAAGATCACTTTACACATCTTATACAGGGTTATTTGTAAACTACTAACAACCTCGCAGGACTATATTGCTAACGTCATAAACAACAAGTTTTGTTCCCTTAAACGCCACCGAAACGCTGGGGTTTTGGTACCCTTGGCTTCCAGAAAAATAAAATTCGGTATATGGCTACACCAGTATATTTCGAATTTTACAAAAAATGCTCAGGAGTAGGTACTGTAGCAATTGGAAGCGTATAAAAATAAGGAGGTTGTTGTCAAATGAGCATCGAGAGAATTCTGGACAAATCTTCAAACCGAACGCTCACAGTAAATCTTTAATTATGAATTTATTCCTACTACTCTACAACCACGGCTACGAAAAATTTTAGAGGAATTGCACCGTTGTCGTTGTCGAATTGTTCGCTCAGCGATGACACGCAATGAGACACTTAGCTTAGTTTATTTGTTTATTTAGTTTACGAAGCACTCGCGAATGACGTCACCGCGCGCTAGTTACGGGCTCAGTGGCACGCACTGATTTGAGGCGACTAGGCTGCCGTGACCACGATGACGCGGAGAAGGTAGACCCACGGCGAGGGCAGCCTCGCAGCGAAGGTAGACCCGCGGAGTATGTATGCTCGAGGCGAAGGTAACGCTACAGATGTAGCCCGGTGGTACAACCCTAAATCTGGGGTACGCAGGAGTAGTTTTACACAAATTATTTATTAACTCAACAGCACAGTAATGAAACGAGAAAAAAACCACAAAGTATATAGACAAACAAGTAACCCTGTACATCGCTATTTTACGATACTAAGTGATGGGATGAACAAGTCTTGCTCCTGTTGGTAAACGACACGCCTGTCCATAACAGTTGCAGTGCCACTCTGAGCTTTAAATCGCAAAAATCTAAGGTTCATTGCCTCTGCGCCCATCACCCTGAGACATTAGTTGAAAAATCCCATGTGCCTGTAATTTCACCAGCACCCCGCGGAACGAAGTAATCCTCACATCACTGCTTCGCAGCAGTGCTTCCCTGGATGAACTCTTTCACAAGGAGCTCTACTGCTACTAAAAATATAATGCATAAAGGTAAGGTGTACTATAATTAGAGTCATTTGTGTAATGGAAAAATCGCAGTGGGCCTATCATTAATTTACCAAGCCGCTTAAATATTTACCATTCATATAGTCAGTCATTTGAGTGGATATTTTGCACGTACTGTAAAGGTTTGAATAAATTCAACATTACAGGTAAGTATCAAATACGGTGAAGGCTACAGATAGAACCATTGAGTATTTTAATATGCAATTTTAATGCGTCTAGCTATTAACTAAATTAACTGGAAATCTATGCAGAATCTTAACTGCTTTAAATTCTAAAATTACTGGATTTTTTTCACATTACTGTAATTTTTTATGTATATACAATTCGTGCGCCTGATGATAAGCGGCATGCTTGTCCATAGCAGTTGCAGTACCAGTTAGAAGTTTAATTCGGAAAGATCTGAGAGGCACTGCCTCTGCCCGTGTCACCCTAAAGCATATGTCTTGATGTAATTTTTAATTAGATTCCAGTCTCCTACAGATTTTGTCCTTTATAAATAAGACCTATTTTGTAACAAATATTTTCTACCCAATATTTGTGGAGAAAAATAAATGTATTATTTATTATTTTTCATCATACTCGCTCGTAAACAGTGACATAATATGTGCTGAATTATGGCCCACGGACTTTTTAATCGCATGAGGTGGTAATGGATTTTTTACATTTAATTTTTTCATTGCATTGTATTTCTCTTATACATTAAGATTAAACAAACAGTTTTAATGCTCGAAAAATCTGAATTATTTCATATAAGCTTGAAATATAGAAAAAAAAATTAAATTTTGTTAAATAAATTCACATTAAATTATCATTACATTTATTTCCTCGCAAATGTGATGGAAAAGGTTGTATGTAGGGCGGTAAAAAATTCCAAACTAGGAGTCACTGAAGCCTTCTAATAGACTCTCGATAGTAATTTCTTATTAACGCCGTTCATATACAATGTACTACTATTAATCCCAACAGCATTTAAGAAGCTTGATGTGCTCTTGATTGATTTTAGAACGAAAAAATTACCATCTCGAAGCTTTCTCACTTTTAATTCAGTTTTACCACTAACATAAATAGAAACAAATGGTAAGGGAAAAGCTTCGTGAACCGTGTCGCATCGTGTGGTCGATAGAATCGTGTCGGACCGATTTCGGACCCGACTGGAAATTGTCTCGCCGGCTCACTAGCTGCAATAATACGCCTGTAAAGTTCACTCTGACAAACTAACCTGCGCCGATTATACCCTATTACATAGACAATAAATGAGTTTGAAAATAAGATTTTATTGAAACCTTTCTAGGTTATTATGGAGTCTTTAAGCTTAAGCTATTTAAATGCCCAATTGTGCAGATGATTGTCACGATTTGAAGATAGATATTCATTTTCACGCTCTGTTACACTCAACTTACAAATACACATATTTTTATAATAATGTCCAATCCACATCAATTACCTATATAGGACCAGGGAATTCCCTGTGTTATGAAGACCAGAATCAATTTAGAACAGGTCATTTATGAAATTGGCCCTCCTGGGAACCGAAGCCGAAACTCCTCATCTAGTGCCTACATAGCAAACCGGTAGGCTACCGAGGTCGTCAAATCATATAAAGCATACAGCAATTTCCTTGTAATTTCTAATTACATTACTAAAGTTACTGAGTCCCACTGTTTGGCACGGATCCTCAAAAAAGAGGGTTCATAAAAGCCCAATTGTGCAGATGATTGTCACGATTTGAAGATAGATATTCATTTTCACGCTCTGTTACACTCAACTTACAAATACACATATTTTTATAATAATGTCCAATCCACATCAATTACCTATATAGGACCAGGGAATTCCCTGTGTTATGAAGACCAGAATCAATTTAGAACAGGTCATTTATGAAATTGGCCCTCCTGGGAACCGAAGCCGAAACTCCTCATCTAGTGCCTACATAGCAAACCGGTAGGCTACCGAGGTCGTCAAATCATATAAAGCATACAGCAATTTCCTTGTAATTTCTAATTACATTACTAAAGTTACTGAGTCCCACTGTTTGGCACGGATCCTCAAAAAAGAGGGTTCATAAAAGGTCATAATCTACTACTTGTTACCGTACCGTGTTAAAAACCGTGGTAACGTAACGGTTTGACCCACTGCCCCTCAAACAGAGGCCGTGGGCTCGAATCCAGGCCCGCACCTCAGTTTCTCGAAATTACCTCTGCCTGCCTGACTGCCTCCGTAGTCGAACGGTTACCATGATTGTCACGCAGAGGTCCCAGGTTCGATTCACGGCTAAAGGAAAACATCATTATGAAACCTGCACGTCGAACAAGGCTCACAACCCTCGGCAAAAGTGTGAAGTTCCCACACGCGTGGCGAACTATGTACTGAACCCTAGGCTGAGAGGAGACACTTACCCACCAGTGGGATGTATAAAAGGTTGATGAAGACTTGTTACAAGAACAAATGTAGACCTTCTTGGAATATTATAAAGACCCAAACATCATGTGACACTCATGAACTTGGCAATGATGAAATAGATCAAAATGGACAAACGTTCTCACATCCCAAAGATATAGCAGAAGCTTTTGATGATAATTATAACTTCAATATGAAAAGATAATATAGATTTAAATGTAATACTTTGAACTAATGACTTCAACAATTTGTAATAGTTTACTTAAGAATATTTGTCCGCCATTATTGGTAGATTTTTTGTGATACTTAGCACTGTTATTACTAAACATCAAATTGTTACACCAAAAAATCACACAAATAAACAAATTTCATTAAATTTCATTTCATTTCATTACAATCACCGCCGTAATTATGTCAAGTACATGTGCTTGGTATTTTTTTTTTGTAATATCAAGTGACGTGACGAGCAAGATCGTGCTCCTGGTGGTAAGCTGCACGCCTGTCCATAATAGTTGCAGTGCCACTTAGAGCTTTAGATCGCAAAGAATAGGGTCTTCCACTGCGCCCGTTACCCAGAGACATAAGTTGACAAGTCCCATGTGCCTGTAATTTCACCCTTACCCTTCAAGACCGGAGCACAGTAATGCTAACATTACTGCTTGGAGGCAGAAATGGGTAAGGTGGCAGTACTACCCTGGACGAACTCCTTCACAAGGAGCTCTACTGCTACTAAACTTACTTACTGGTACTTGGTGTAACGGACTGGTGTCCGCAACTCGACGTCAAAGCGCCTATTTTGCGTGTGGTGTGTGCAGGATCCTACTCGTGCCACCCAATCTCCTCTAGAAAACTCGGCAACTTCCTCGGTTTGCTGAAAACTTCGGGGAGCGATCTCTGCACTCCAAGGTACTTCGCCCTAGAGTTGGCCACGCCGAAGCACTGTTGTAGGATGTGCGCAGCCGTTTCCTCCCCCTCCATGCACGCTCTGCATAGAGGGCTGTCTATGATACTTAAATTGAAAAGGTATTTATTGTATGGACCAAGACGAGTTAGAGCGGCAGTTAGAGTGCGAAGCTCTTGCCCTTTGAGTTTAATTAATTTTCGAGATAGACTGGCGTTGAGTGTTGGGAGTGCTTTCCTCTCCTGTCTACCAACCATAAGGGTAGGTAGTCCATGTGTTTTTATAGAAAAATTTTTACCATTACGTATAGTTCTTGTGGATCATTGGTGGGGAGGGATCCTTGTGATCCTTGTCCTTTAATCCATTGTAGAGTTACGTGGTTGTGTATACTACGTACCTCCATAAGTGATTTTTTGCATTTATAGCATTAGTGGCAGAATGCTCACCTGTCGTAATTATGTAATTAAGATAACTTTTACTTTGTACGTATCAACGACGAAAGCGCATGCTGCGAATGCTGTAATGCAAAATACTTATATTTTCGTGACAAGTCGACGGAAATAAGAATAACAACACACACACTCATAACCCCGCACGTGTCATAGATACACATATACACAAATTACACCCAAATTTACGAGAGAAATAAACCTTACAAATATTTCTCCCGGCCCAGGAAACGAACCTGAGACGTCTGCGTGGCAGACCATGATAAATAATATTTAACATGGACTCATCGGATATATATTTAACCTTTTCCCCCTTAGCAACTAAAAATCTTAAACATAAATGTCACATCTCTAAACACTTCGTATACTTTGGCACTTTCCACAACACGACATCAAAAAATCCCACACACCGGCCACTGTGGTACTCACCAACGCCAATAGCACCCACTAGTAATCTTTGCAACATAAATTCTCCCTCGACACGAGGAAACTCTGTAACCTTTGATACCGCATCGTGAATATGATTTATCGGTAGGCAATTAGGGCGCGACCACAACTTACTAAGTAGTGAGGTATATCATTACCTATTTCTGCCGCCCAACAGTATTATGAGCATTACTGCGTTCCGGTTTTGAAGGATAAGAGTACTGGTCACTCTACAGACACATAAGACTTATCAACTTTACGTCATTACAGTTTAAAACTTTGAGTGACACTGCAACTGCACACGATTTAAAATGTCAAAGTCAATTCGACTGTATGTTTTTTTTGTATGTTACGTTTGTATATTACGCGATAACTCCGGTATTTGTGAACCGATTTTCATGATTCTTTTTTTTGTTGGAAAGGGGGTACTTTCATAGTGGTCCCATTTCATTTTGAAGAAAATCATCCACCTCTAAGGGTGGCTGTTCACGCATGAAGATTCATTTTTATAAATAGCGCCTAAATTTTACTTAAGAAGCAATTATTTTAATGGTTAATTTTACTATTTCTCCAATTTAAGGCGTTTTTCTCTCAATGTACTTTGAGTACTGAGAACCAATTTGTATTATCTCCAGTGTCAAGTCCTGTATAGTGGCGAACTAGGGGATATTTCAATAAAACTTAGCAAATAGACGTAATTCCACGTACTTTTGAGGTCGGTTTTTTTAGTACTCTGTACTGAGATTATTATATCAAATTCGCCGTAAGCTACTCAAAAATTATCAGAGCGTTCAAAGTTTTGAAATTCTAATTATCTCTTAGTTTTTTTTTTATGATACAAAGTGACGGTGCGAACAAGTCGTGCGTCTGGTGGTAAGCGACACGCCTGTCCATAGCCGTCGCAGTGCCACTCAGAGTTTTAAATCGCAAAGTTCTGCTCCACGTTACTGCCTGACGACAGACGTAGGTAAATTGGCGGTACTTCGCTGGACAAAATTTTGCATAAGGAGCTCCTAAGATTATATACATATACATATTCCTCATTTATGGAATAATTTTTTTTCTGTAAACGCAAACCTATGCTACAGATTCTCATTACGACTCAGTGTTGCCATTACACCGCTTTTTCTACTAATTATCTTTAAGGTCTACTAATTAACATTTAATTATGAGAAACAGTATTCCTATAAAAGTTTGATAACGTGTAATTAGTAGAAAAAGTGATTAAACATTAAGCCGGAAAGGCAGATTATGTTAGAGTATATTTTTTAATTTATTATGAAATCTCCTTTGACTCTTAGTTACTATAATAAAGATTGTACGTAATGTTAAAATTTTATAAATATTATTGTAATTAATGAATGAGTCATAAATTAACTAAGTATCAAATTTATTGCAACATTGAAATTGTTTAAATTATCTGTTTTGTTAGTATGAATTCTTCATCTATTATAACAGGAATCCCTCAGTAATTTAACAATAACCTACCAACTTTAATAATGTTTTATGTGGTTTTACTGTGATATGCAAATAAATTATTAGACTTTTTTTGAATCCATGCCATCGGTGGCTGTCCATTTTTTGGAACTAAAACAGAGTTTAATCGGATGATAACTATACAACTTTTTGGTTACATCGGATTTACAAAATAGAACGCAAGAAAATTCAATTGATTCCTCAATAAAATTTCAATATCCATATATAACTATTAGAAGAGGCGTACCGCGGCGTGCGGTCAACTCGACACAGATCTGTTTTCACTACAAACACAACAAATTGCATGCCGTGCTACCCACGCTGGCATAAACACTTGTAAATTAAGCGTAGACTCTTGTACGCTGCCCACGATTTTAAATAAGGTTGGGCAAGGCCGTTAGGGTACAACTACATACAAGGTGCAACAAAAAGGCATGACCATATTTCTCAATAAGATATGCAAATGTTACCCAAACCACCATCACTTCAATGAAAAGGGAATAAAAATCCGTAGACAAAATTTACAAACAAATAAACATACTTTCATTTCCAATTTACAACAATCGCAAAAACCTGAGAAGTCGATTTTATTAAAGCATTTTCACCACATTGTCTTACCTAATTCTGCAGTGAATCAGTAATGTGAGCGTTACTGCGTTTCGGTTCTGAAGTGTGAGAGTGCTAGTTGTCCCATGTCCCTGCAATTTAAATTGCAGGGACATGGGACTTGTCAACTTATATCTCAGGGTGACGGGCACAATGGCAAAGTCCCTGAGATCTTTGTGTTTTAAAGCTCTGAGTGATACTGCAACGGTTAAGGACAGGCGTGTCGCTTTACAACTAGACTCACGACTTTATAATTTTTATAATACTAAGCGACGGGGCGAACAAGCCACGTATGAAACAAATTATGTATATACGAAATTTTATAACTTTCTATCGACTAATACTTTCGTAGAATCTTTAAACATACTGAAATGTTGCAATTTTGCATATGTCACCTTTTATTTTATTTATTTATCTTTATTGCAATCTTTACAGCTTTTTATATTCGGTTTATATTTTTAAATTACAAATTCATTCAGCCATTTACAAAGTTTGTCATTTAACTTAACTGATACGCCAATGACGGCTTAAAGCGGCAATGAAACCCTTTAATTTTCAATTGAAATAATAAATAAATATTAAGATATTCCATGTGCTATTTGTATATTCTACTTAAGTATGGATTCATAGCTGCATTTTACGTTCAATTATGTTCTTCTTTGACTTGGAGGATTTTATTGCCCTGCACTAAGGAAAGGCTGCATCGCGGATGCCATGGATACACACATATAGACAACCTCAAATTACATCCCAACTCACGAGAGACATAAATGTAGGTCATACAAATATTTCTCCCTGTCCGGGAAATGAACCCCGGGACCTCTCTGCGTCGCAGACCAGCGTGGTAACCGTTCGGCGACGGAGAATGAATTAATTAATATAAGGTGGAAATTGATAACATGTCACAGTCATATCGCTATATAGACTTGGCGTCTAGGGAACAAAACTAGTTTTTTGTGTCAGTGGCGGTCAAAAGGTTAACAATTCATTTCGCATTAGGCTCAACTCACACTAACGCAGAGTCGAAGCGTCGCGACGCGTCATGTTTTTCGCCTATAGCATATTCATCTCTATTTTCCCATTATTAAGGTACAAATTTGTGTTATGCAAATATGGAGTCGCCGCGCGTTACTTGAGCGCTGTGAGGCGTCAGACGACGACCACACTGTGATCCAGGCGCACTCAAGTGGATGATAGATGTACGAGGTTAAAAATCCCGGTTTTAAAGTTTGCGTTCTTACTCAGCTCGACATCGGGGACACACGACGGATTAGCTTATAATGTTACGCGATGTCGTCCATGGAGGAGGTCTTGTGTTATTTGGGAATAATATCATATCACATTTTGAAAACTAAAAAAAGAAGACAAAATCGGCGAGTGTGGGTGAAGAACTGGTTTACGAAAAAAGAGCATTTATCACATGTAAATTTAGTAAGAGAGTTACATATGCCCGAGTCGTTGTACGAAGAACTCTTGCACTTAGTTACACCTATAATAGCTAACCAAGATACCTACATGAGAGAAGCTATTTCATTTGAAACGAAATGGCGACTCGTGAGTCGCGACGCTGACAGACATGCGAGACATGTTTGATCGCTGATGGACTTGCGCGGCAGTTTTAAAATTCGCGTACTTAAGGTGACTCATGGGTGAAAAAGGTCGTCGAGCCACAAGTACGCGTATTTACTCGTACGTCTATCACCCACTTAATGCGAGAGTCGTCGCGCGTCGCCAGGCGTTGAAGTTGAGAAACAGGACGCGATGCGACGCTTCTACTCTGCGCCAGTGTGAGTTGAGCCTTAACGTACATTCGATAACATACCGCAACAAACCCTAATTGCAATGTGAATATGCATGTGAGTATGCGTGTTTTGTTTGGGTGTGTGTACGTGTACGTATCACGTATGTGTATTCTAATAATAATGTTCATTTCCTATAGAAATATTCCACTGACCATACAGTTTTTGTATAGAGAACAATTTTTTTTCGCAAATCTCTCTCTCTTACCAAAGCAATAAAAATTGTATTTGAACTTGTGTGCTTATGATATTATGGCGCATGTGATTTTTTTACTTGGAAATAACTAATTTATCAACCCATTTTCAATTAAAAATAACCCCGTCGCTTATTTATATCAACGCCCAACACGTCTGAAGACAACAATATTATAAACCACCAGTTCAGATCAAAGGATTTGTTAGTTACATATAAAAGCAGAACTAATTTGGAGTTAAATTTATCACTCATTTAGTTAAGGATCAAAATTAACTTTTATGTACAGGTTGATAAAGTTTTTGTCAGCTGTATTTTTTTTAATATACTCGTGTACATTGCTTGGATCATAGTGATAATACATAACATTCTTCTTTTCTTCTCCCAGCGCTTATCCCACGCTAGCTAGGGTCGGCACAACATGTATTTTTCTTCCACTCTCCCCTATCAGCCATCATTTCCATACTCACACCTTTCTTATCCATGTCATTTTTCGCACAATCCATCCATCTTTACCTTGACTGTCTTCTCCCCTTATATCCCTCCAGATTCATCCCTAACACTCTTCTCATTACATGACATTCTTCCCTCCGCATGGCACGTAAACCACTGGCGCCACTTTCAAACTTCCCCTGATGTACTCGTTGCTTATCTTATCCTTTCTCATAAATCCACACATCCATTTCAATACACAGTTCGTTGCATGATATTGATAACACATAACATTGTTTACATAAAAATTTGAATTTCAATCTAAACAATCTTCGAGTTTTTTTGATAACACATATGTGTGGTCATTTATTTATTTACCGCACATTTTGTTATTGTAGGTGTACAATAAACAAATACTAACTATAGAACAGTATAACGCCTCGGGGAAGCTCTCACACTGTTACATTGTAAGTACTTACGACACTATTATATTTAATCTAGTCATTGTATGTTGAAGGGTTAAAGGGTGCTGGTGATATTACAGACACATGGGACTTATCAATTTATTGTTTTTTTATGTTATAAGTAACGGGATGAACAGGTCCCGCGCCTGGTGATAAGCGACACGCCTGTCCATAACAGTTGCAATGCCACTCAGAGCTTTAAAACGTAAAGATCGGAGGGGCACTGCCACTGCGCTCGTGAACCTGAGACACAAGTTGATAAGTCCCATGTGCCTGTAATTTCACCAGCACCCCATCCTTCGAAACCGGAACGCAGTAATGCTCACATTACTGCTTGGCGGCAGGAGTAGGTAGGGTGGTACTTCCCTGGGGAATATGTCTTAGGGCGATGGGCGCAGCGGCAGTGTATTTTTGTGATTCAAAGTCCTGAACGGCACTGTGTGTCGCTAACCACCAGGTGCACGACTTGTCCGTTCCATCACTTGGTTTCGTAAAAAAATCAATTAAAAATAATTTTTTTTTTACAGTCAACAGGAATTATATTAGTGCTACGTCCTGTGTTTGCTTGCAATACCGGTAGCACGACACTAATGGACAACAATCTGTTTTAGGAAAACGACATAAACATCGCGGTGGTCCCCAAATATACAAGAAAGAGTCGGACTGTATAAGTAGAGTTTTGTTTAACGAGGAGGGCTCCGTAGTCTGTTAAACCGTAGTTCAATTATTGTTGTTGATAAAAAGATATAAAAATACATATATATTATCAAAATATATTAGTAAAGACTGAATAGTAGCAGATATATAATAATACTAATATTCAACAATATCAGTGTACACAATGTTAATTAATGATAATTATATTCAAATATAACAAATCCATTGAATGACAAAATTTTGAATTCATTATAAAAAACATGACCTCGAAGTTCGTGGAATTAGATCAATTTGCCCGGTTTTATTGGAATTGAAAGTGCACGAAACCGAATGACTTTTCAGGTCTGTTTTTTAAGTACTCTGTACTAAGATTATTTTCAAATCGAGTCCTCTCAATTCCAGAAATTTGAGTTAGGACAGTATTCGGCTTCATGTGCCATATATACATTATATCAGCTATGTATGTACATATATACTACTAGTATAGTAAATAAGACTAGATGGTAACTCCATACAAACGTAGCAGCGCGGTTGGCATGTGTGCACGTTCGCGCGCGCCGTTTACGAACGCACACATTCGCATAATCTCGCGGTGCACTCGCGTTGCTTAACGTGGATAGTGTCACGCGCTATTCATTATAGAAATGAAGCATTCGCTCGGTGTTTAAAAAAGTAGATGTGGTCGATTGAACAAGAGTGCCTCAAATTGAAATTTGTTCACCATTTCATAATCATATTCCCATAATCGAGATAACAATCGATTCTGGTATAAAAATATTAATGCGTATGTACCTACTCCATTTAACAAAGGTTATTTCAATATAGCACAAGAATACTGTGATGAAAACCGTTTTTTTATCAAATTATGTTCTTTACAATTTGTAAGTAGGTATAAGTAAAATAATAATGTGACAACCCTTAGGGTCCGAGCGAAATGTTGGCATTTACGTGCCGAACGGGCGGTAGTTGCCCTAATTGCTCAGACTAAACTGTACTATTAGTACTGTCTAGCATTCTCGGTCTTACAGAAGAAACTGTCTTCCTAAACATCAGAAAATCAGAAAACCCGTCGGCTAGTAAAAAAAGCCTCGATGGTGTACAGCCTCTTGTCAATTTAAATATAGCTCTAAATATATCATTGTAATGAACACGGATTGTACGATACAACAACAGATAACGTACTACAAATAATACTTAGAACTATAACATATGCAATATTATAAATCTGAAATCCTATTACACAACATTCATATTAGGCAAATATTATAATAAAAGCAAAATTACTATTTTGGGCCCTTTACTGATCGCATGGTCACGGTTGATTACTGTTGGATATTTTTCCGAAAAATTTCAAATACTGGAATTTTTCCGTAAAAATTCCCTAAAACTTGGAAAAATATAATTTCGAAGGCTCATATTATTGTATTCTACGTTTAGAAATATCTTTTGAAGTTTCATTTAGCGTGAATTGTAAAATAAACTGGTATAGCTAATAGCCACTTCGAGAAAAACGAGATTTAAAATGATTTCACGACAGCGAAAAAAAACCTTTTTAATGTCTCCATGGTTTTCGTTCAGTAACTTCAACTTTTCACAGGTGTCAACGTCAAATGTGCCAAATTAAAGGAATTTTGCCACATTTGCCATATAGGGAAAAATATTTCTTTTTCTGAAAAATATTATTTTTGCAAAATCGAACTGACTGAGATGGTCTAACACGCACATTTTAGATCCCATAAAATAGTTTCATGTAACAATCGCGAAAACCTAAGAACTCGTTATATATATTCTATTCATTGGAAATGCCACGGTGTGATTGATAATTCGAAATTAAGCATCGGAACATACAGTCAAACTTTCTCATTTATGATATTAGTTAGTCGAAACTAACTTAAATTCAACCCACGTCAGTAACCCACTGTTTACTATAGACCTGTTATTTTCCGGTTCTTTGTACATTGAGACATTTCATTTATATTACAAAAGAGCTTAATTACATTCTAAGGTAAATATGAGAAATTAATTTAGCTATAAGTAATAGACTTAAATACTTTAGTAGCAGGAGAGCGACTTGTAAAAGTTCCAGAAAAGTACTGCTACCTTACCTATTTTTCCCGCCAAGCAGTATAACTGCGTTCAAGTTTTGAATGGTAATAAGGGTGTTGGTGAAATTACAAGCATATGGGACTTGTCAACTTATGTCTCTTGGTGACGGGCGCAGTGGCGGTGCCTCTGAAATCTCTGCAGTTTAAAGCTCTAATTGGCACTGTAACTGTTATAAATAGGCGTCTCGCTTACCACCAGCCACACGACTTTTTTAAAGCACACACTCGAAGTCCCGCACTGAGGAAACCCTATATTGCGCGTGCCATAGACATACACATAGGCAACCACAAATTGCACCCAAACTCACGAGAGAAAAAAATGTAGGCCGAACAAAAATTTCTCACGGCCCAAGAATCGAACCCGGGACCTCTGCGTGGCAAACCTGCATGACCGTACGGTTACAGAGGCAGTTTCGTTCTCAGAATTGTTCGACCCCTCAATCGATATTAAAATCACTCAATATATAAAAACAAAAAAAGACATTGCAATACTTGCAACAGTACCCTAATGTCCGAAAATGAGCAGTTGACGTTGGCAACCCTTGGTTATTTCTCTAGGGGAATAAGCTGAGTGTTGCCACACCTTACGTGGTGTCGGGCCATCAGTAATTTATTAACAGGTTAAATTTCTAATTACGACACGCCCATGTTTTTAATATCTATCCAGAGTCCGAGTTGGGTAATATGTCCGTTCTAACACGTCTAGTACAGTTGGCATGCGGTGTCATATTATTATTTATGTGTGCTTTTAGAGTTATTAATGTTATAAGTTTGCCTTATGCGGGTGTCACTGCAAAGCACTTTGCTTCATTAGATCGATATTTGTTACTTTTATTTTTAATTTTGACATGGGAAGTAAATTAAAGTCTATTTGCGATTACAGTGCGAATGAATTAGTACTCATTTTTGTTTATTTATTTTAGTTTACCAACAGCTATTACATTGTCACTTATTTATTAGTTGCATTGATTTGTGGTTTTAAATTTAATGTACAGTTAATTACACTTATACACTTCATAAAAAAATGGCAAAAGAAAAGAAACCTTTTTTAATTTAACTATATAACATTTGTGTTTATGTATGTGTCTAATATATAATATCGTCTGCTTAAAGGTAAAACCACATAAGTGACATTTTCACAAAATTCTCCAAATTAAGTACCTATTTTAATAAAATCACCATCTTTCTGCGGATAAAACTCTTATTGAGTTTATAGCGAGTTAGTTATTGAGTTTCACGTGCAGAAAGATAGCGATTTTCTCACCATAGCTATATAAATTAAAGACTTTTTGTTTAAAATGTCACTTATGTAGGTTTACGTTTAAACAGACGACATTAGGATAACCCTTTGTATAATAAGGCCACATCTGCAAAATGAGAACTTTTCAGGAGAAAACACGATTTGAACATTAAAAAAAACTGAATGAAAGCATATATGTAGATAAATTAGTAATAAAAAAAATTAGTAATTAGTATTCAAATTGTGTTTTCACAATGCCAAAATTTTTGAGTTACCACAGTATTTGATTTCATGTGAGAAATATGTATTTATTTTGTATCGAAATATTTTTTAGGACAAATCTGCTCAACAAAGCGCCTCTTAATCGCACCATTCACACACTGAATCGAATAGCTGAAGAAATAGACATTTTTACTTGTTTTGAGAGCGAGTTCATGAAGGCAACACTGTTTTTGCTTTATATACAATTAATTAAATTTCATTCTATATATTAATAATTATTGTAGTTTATTATAAATTGGCCTTAATTAATTGTTAATAACTTTCAATAATCAAATTATTATTTTTAGTCATAATGTTATATCATGTGATTGTGACGTAATGGAATTCTATACTATTGTATTGGGATGGTCCTGTAAAAGTAGCTGTATGAATGAAATAAATAAATAAATAAATTTGTTCTCATCACAAACAGGCTTAGAAATAAAATAACATAATCGAGCATGTTGGTTTGTGTGAACTAGTGCCCAAAATAGGTTTAGGAAAACCCGTATTACACTACGCTTTCACTCGACAGATGAGGATTGCTGATACACTACCCTTCTCCAATTCTACAGTTAATGGGCCTTAATTAGAAACAGCATTGTTGCAAATTTCCCAACCAATTCGTCCGGCCGCCAGGCCCATAAATCAGGCACCAGACAGGACCTAGGTGCAGACAACGTCTACTTGGTACTCTAGCTAACTGTCAACTATGTCACTAGCTATCAGAGATTTATTGCATTGCCTGGGTGCAAAGTAAATTTTACCTTCGGAAATTTTTATTTGTGTATTTGAATGTAAATGATACATATAGGGACTTGATTTCGTGCTTTTTTTAGAACATGAATGCAAACTTCATGGAAAAAAAAAATCTCGTTTCCATTTTTACTACTTATTTTTAATACTTCATTGTGTTTGCGGGGAAGCAAATTAATTTACTTCCATTTTTAGTGACTCAGATTTTCGCTTATTAGTTTAGTAAAAATGGAAATGGAAAAATTTTACATGATTTAACCTTCACGGAATTCGTGAAGTAGCAAATTTATTTACATCCATTTTTATATACATGGATTTTCGCAAAACGATGCCTGAATCTATTGATTATTTAATAATAACTGGAGTTTTCAATTTATTCAGTTCAAATTTAATTGCATTTCGTTGTTATAGTCCAGTTATATTTGAACAGACGTGTTATACTTTCATGCTTCCAAAAGAATATCTTTATTTTGTATAATGCTGTCATCGTTTTAATTTAATTGCATGCATAGTTAAATTATTGGTTTTTATATTGAGCATATCTTTATGTAGTTAATCTGTGTCATCATATCAGGAAAGTATTAACCGAATATGATTTTAAGCTTTTAATCTGCATTAATCTTATTAACACCAATTAAGTTAGTTTTAAAACAATGTCACTTAAAGCTGTCGCATAAAATTTTTTTATTTTATTTAAATTAAAAATCTGCTGTCAAATAAAGATTGTATCAATATATTTCACCATTAAATTTACGTGTTGAAATCTGGAATTTGTATATCAAATTGTAAAGCGTCCATATTAATCACAATATTAACAAAATTTTGCTAAATAAATATTGTAAAAGTCGTGGTAAAAAAAATTACATGATTCTAAGCATCGAGTATATAAATAACCAGAAAAAGAGACGAATTGTCATTTAATTTGATTGAAAACTATTCTGCCGAATCATTACGGTGACAACTGCTCTCCGCTTGGCCAGCCCGAATTCAAAACAATTGACGTGTGTCGTCAATTGTTTCACTTCAAATCGACCAGTTTAACCTGAGCTTTGCTATAATGGACGATAATTGAAAAACTACATATTTAATATTTAATTACCGATGACATGTGATTCCGTTTGTTTTGTAATTAGATGTTTTGCTGTTTTTCCCACACCACCGAATGGAACAGCCCCCATTGTTAGAAATATTATCTTTATTACAATAAATACAGATTATTTTTGGAATATGCGGAGACGTGCACACAGTCAGTTGTTGGCGCTGTACTATTTTAGCTTTCTAATTTGTGATTTCAGCGCAAACGAGAGTTGATATTTGAAAGTGATATAAGGCCCATTTGCCCGATGAGTCGTCAGAGATGAATTTCGTCTGTATTTCTGGTTATAATTCTCGATGTAACATGGTGATCTGCTTGACGCAAGTCATCGCTTTTCAGCAGCACTAGCATAACAGGCCGCGACTAGCGCAAGTTGCGACATATTCCTAATCTCGTGCTTTTATGTCGCTTCTCGCGACATAGAAGCACGAGAATATAGGACACGTAATCTAATTTCCAAAGGAAAACGCTATCGCTTCTACATTACGATTGTAATCATAACCATTAGTTAGAAAAGTGACCACAACTAACACCTTATTATAACTGCAAATAGACTTGTTTGTACAAGTTATCGCTACAGATAATCAAGTGTAGGACTATCCTTGACCAAAAAGCTTATATGATTTATGTACGCGGATTGTCATATCTTTGAATAAATGATCACAAAATGTGTAGGAAGTTTGTGTTTCCATAAGTTATTGGTTACTGGCATGGAATGACACTTATCGTAAAGAAAGCTCACAAGGTGGTGTAGATAATCGAGTATTGTTTGTATTTCGGAAATATAATACGATAAAATGCCGTGGTAGCCATGGTAGCCTAGGCGCATTTATTCGACACGAGTTGCCAAAATCCGCTCTATTTACTTAGCTTTTACGTTTTATTTTAAATGAGCGTATCGGCCGGGGGCGAGACTGGCTTGAATTTGGACTACGCGGCGCCCCGCGTGGCGGCCGTGCGGCGGTCGCGGTTGTATTATTCAGAGGAATTTAAATGTTCTTGTCAAGTAAATAGAATTCAGACTCGCCGTTAATGTGCATGAAGGCGTGGTAACTGGGCCGCGCGAAAACTTTATCCTCGTGTAACTGCGCGCTAATGGTTTGACCTATCGCCTCTCAAAATCTCAAGCATAGACCGTGGGTTCGAATCCGGGTTCGCACCTCTGAGTTTCTCGGAATTTATGTGCAAAATTTAATTTGAAATTTACCATGAGCTTTTCGGTGCAGAAAAACATCATGATAAAACCTGCACTTCGAAGAACGTTTACAGCCCTCAGCGTGGCGGACTATGGCCTAAACTGTCACCTGAGAAGAGACCCGTGCTTAGAAGTGAGACGTAAAATGGGTTGATGATGAATACGATACAAAACATTCATGCCAACTCACACTTCAATCCAGCCTTCCGACAAGATAATATAGTAATAATTGTAATAATGGAAATTCCTGCACAACCATACCAATTACGTGGTTTCAAACTAGGAAATTTCGTGTAATTTTAGTACCAGTCCAACGAAATTAACTCTGGGCATTATACGTAGTTGTACCCAAACTAGAACCAATTCAGAAAAATTCATAACCCCAAATTGACCCTAGTGGAACTCGAACGCGAGGCCTCTTACTGAAGAACCTGTGTCTATCTGATAGGTAGATAAAAACTTTGGCATTCGCTTTTTCACTTTCATAACAATTCACTTCCATGGCAACTAACAAAAAGCAACTAAAACTAGTCAAATTATACCTCTTTAAAATAACAAACAATGGAACTTACAACCTTTACATAGACTAGATAGGTTCAGAAATATTGGCAGTGGCAAGGCGCTGGCTTAGAATAAATACCGCGGCTAAAATCCAGGTTGAATGAATTTGGGAAATTAATTATATAAATCATTTCTGGAAGCACTCAAATTAATTACAAAGACGTAGAGACTAGCAGACTTTGCATTAGAACTAATAGTTAGACATTTATCTTGTACATTCTCTATTATAGCAGTAGTACTTCTTCTTATTGTATCGATGGCTGGTACACTATAATATAATGCTTCCCGTTGTGATTAAAGTCAAATTGCCGGTTGTCGCTGTGAGCTCTATAAGGGGGGTTAGTCAGGGGAATACCCTTGGTCCTACACTATTTCTGGTGATGATCAATGTTTTGGTAACAGTAGTTCGGTATTCAAAATGCTTACTATTTGCTGACGATGATAAGCTACTAATCGATGTAGAAAAACCTGAGAATAGCACTAAATTGCTAGACGACATAACTGCAGCAGAGGATTAGGCACGCTCAAACCGCCTTCAGTTCAATTTTTCCAAGTGTAAAGTCATCACTTTCGCAAGAGTGCCATTTTGGCTGCTACTTATAGCATAGGTGATACTGCGATTGATCGAGTGGGGGTGATCGGGGATCTTGGTTTGACTTTGGGTTCGCGGTTTACTTTCAAATATTATATTAATAACAACTTGCAAAAAGGCAAACTGAACACTTCTTTACAACGCATATGTTCGCAGCTTATTGGAATTCGGAGTGGTGGTGTGTGAGCCTCGCGAAATCGCATATAGTGACATGATAGAAAAGATGCCGAAAAGGTTTGCAAGATTTGCCTATAAAAAGATGTACAATGTTTACCCGTATATTTTCCCTTCTATGTTTGTGTACAGGATGATTGGATTGAACAGCTTTATTAATGAGGCGTAAATCTATACTCATAATGCATTATCACGCTGTTTTGAATGGTGGGGTTGACAACTTGAAAATGGTATCTCTGGTGGTTTGTTTGTCCCTGACCGATACGTGTATTTTCATGGCGGCGCTGCTGTGCTGCAGAGGCGCGTGCGCCCCTTATTTGCGACGCTTCGTACGGCGACTTCTTTGCTCAACCAATTGCCGACACAACATCACGTGCCGACATATTCCATGACAGTTGAAACAAATTCTTGAATTCAACTGTTGTTCATTAGAGTACCTATGTAATTTAACTATATTTTGACTAGCATATTATAAGTGTTTTGACTTCCGCTGTAAACTTTTATTGTGAATAAATAAATAAGGATTTGCCTATACCAGCCGATTGTTGTCCAGAGTGCGCCAGTCTTACGAGAAAAGAATGGTACGTTGTTCGGAGAGGCTCCTTTCGTGCACCCTGTAGCTGTAGTGGACTATGTAGAGATAATTCGCTTGCTGTCATTTTTGTCTTATGTCTTTGCGTTCGTGCCTGAAGATAGGTCAATTATCTATGCGATTCTCTGTCACTATATTAATTGCAGTAACGTTTTTTGTCACCACTTTTGTTTTACATTTGTAAGTATTAACATAATGCAAAACATAATAGATGAAATATTACATAAAAGTGTTTTGGCGGTTATTCAAAAAACTAATTGTGTTTTTTTGCATGCTGTACGTCGTAAACCCGACGAGTTATGAAGTGCTATCGAACAGTTATCTCTCACAATGTATAATTACCATAAGAGCGGGGAATCGAGAAAGACTTACGGAAATAATATGGTTGAAGTGAGGTACTTTGTTCTTACTAGACTAATCCATTAATGTGACTTAATTTCGTGTATAGATATTGCATGTCGATGACCACAAAGCGTATTTTAAAGAAGTATTATACTTACCCACTCCATTATCTACCGCGCAAAAGCCCATTTTATTACTAAAGTTTTATTTTAATTATCTCGTACATTTGATATACAAAGGTTGTCCCAAAATTCGCGCAAGAAGTAAATTTGATAGAAAACAAAAACCTCAAAGAAAATTGTGGATGACATGAAGTTTTACCCAGACGGTGCCACGTGCCATACAACACGCGTAACAATGCTATTACTCCACGAGCCATTGCCTGGTCGTGTAATTTCCTGTTTTGGTAATCAGAATTGGCCGCCCAGAACATGACTTTTTTCTTTGAGGTATTTAGAAATCGATCGTTTATACCAACAAGTCCATGACCACCCGCCTAGAAGGAGGAAATTGAGCGCTGTATCAACGTGATTCAGCGACAGTTATTCAAAACGGTCATAGGAAAAATCATGAAAAGAGTGCGATCGTGCCACCAAAGTGTCCTCCGTGGCCGAACGGTTATCATACCAGACTGCCACGCAGAGGTCCCCGGGGTCGATTCCCGGGCGGGAGAAGTATTTGTATGACCTACATTTATTTCTCTCGTGAGTTTGGGTGTAATTTGTGGTTGTCTATGTGTGTGTGTTCATGGCACCCGCGACACAGGGTTTCCCTAGCGCGGGGCTATGTTGAGTGTGTGCGTTATTATTATTATTATTATTATAAAGTCGTGGAGGCCATTTACCCAAATGCTTTACCACATATTACCCATATCATGCACTTCATGGATGAAGCTCCATATCTTTCTACGTTAGTTTTGATTATAGTGACCCTCCCTACCTACCCTAAGGGCATACGAGAAGGGCACTTATAACCTGTGTGCGCACAGGAACCTTATAAGTTCAGGTTCTGACCCCAGATCAGCCAGTGTACAGGGTTGTCACAGACCTCTGTCACTTAACTTCATCCGGTTCTTCGAGAGGCTAGTGCCTCGAGTGAGCTGCCCCGGGTGCACGAACAGTACATAACGACGTCTCTCCAGTTCGCAAAAACCCAAGCGACTGAAGGGACCGGAGGATATCTAACTTATCCCCTATTAGCTCTCCGGGCTAGTGTCGGAGATGCCAGTCGCAGTGTCCTACGACAATGTCCGGACATAGCTTCCAAGCTAAAGGGCAACTCACGTGCCCCGGGCGTCTCCTCGCTTCAGGCCCTCAACTAGACCGCTACTAAGATGCGCTAGCTACTCACGAGACAGACCCCTGGACACATGCAACCGGGGTAGGCAAGTATATCCGTCTCTGCAGCTAACCACAAACCCCAGCGAGTCCATACATAAGTCCGGGTCCGCCAAAGACGCCGCCCGCGACTTCATGGATCAATAAATAATATACAATTCTTTATTATAAATCTGTGTTTTCTATCAAAATTAATTCATGCGTGAATTTTGGGACAACCTTATAAACCCACATGTGATCATATCGAATCGATGATCGTCAAAAGTACTTTTATCACATAAAAGCCTTAAAAATAACACGAGCTACGTGAAGCAAATTGTACACCGTCGAGGATAATGCAAATACCATTGATAAAAGACGCGTATGTGCAGTAAACCAGGATTGAACATCATTACATTGTTATTTCAATGGCTACTACTTTCATTTTTGCACAGTAAGTATTAGTTTATGTTGTCTACGGACTGATAACTATAGACTCTCGTAAATCACGCTAATTTGGTTGCCACGACATTTACACGGATTTGATTTGGCCACTAAATTACTGGAATGGAAACCCATAATCCAATACTAGTTACAGGTAACTGCATTATCCCCCTCAGTAATTTTATAACGCGTCTAAGCATAAAAAGAACAGAATCTTGAGAGTTAATTCTTACTGTGCAAAAATGAAAGTTAGATAGCTATTGAAATAACAAAGTAATAACGTTAAATCCCTCTCCTGTAAAATTTGGATTAGTACAGATACGCGCCTTTTACCAATAATACATGCGCGGATTTGTAATCTGACGAGATGTGGTCTTATGACACCAAGGATAAAATTGTATGAGAGACCTTACAAAAGATATTCAGTCTAATTGACTAAAACATAACAACTGATTTTGCAATAATTAATTGTAAAATATGTATATGTGGTCAATTTATCATAGCATTCGTCTGGAGTCAGTTCGGTATATAAATCCGTGAATGTATCATCATAGTTTCTAAGAAGGCGTCAAATTGACTTCGTAATAGCGGCGTGACCAGAACGCACGCACCGCATGATACATCTTACAATTTCATGGAATAGTTGAAAACGAGTAATTTATTATTCTTTTTGGAATATCGTACGTACTCGTATTAATGAGGATAGTGGGTTTGATTTTGGATTAAACATAATTATATCCAACATAATATTATCCCCATAATTTAACAAATTATGTTTAAAAATATTTAATGATTAGTACCGTAACGATGTACTTTGTATCTTGTCTTTTGTTTTTTGTTTGTCTCTGTGCAATATAGAGCTTTTGCATTGTATATTGTTTTTTAAATTTTTTTAAACGGAAGCTACGATACTACAAATTTGGATTCTCTGTTGTACAATGTAACCGCGACACAATAAATCATAGGAAAGCTATTTTATTTGGAAGTGGAATGAAGTAAAAAAAGTAGAAATCACTGCCACGTATATGTGAAAGCTGACCTGATGTTGCAGGTAATCTATCGCCCTGGTAGCCGCTGAGTTTTGAAGAAACTATAATTTTTGTAGCACTCGAGGTTCTTGTGAAAGAGTTCGTCCACGGTAGTACTGCCACTTTACCAATTTCTGCCGTCAAGCAATAAAATCAGCATTACTGTGTTCCGGTTTTGAAGGGTAAGGGTGGTGGTGAAATTACAGGCACATGGGACTTGTCAACATAAGTCTCAGGATGACGGACGCAGTGGCAATGCCCCTCAGATCTTTACGATTTAAACCTCTCAGTGACACTACACTTGATATGACACGTGTGTCGCTTACTCAGCCATGGCACTTGATATCATGAAAGAAAATGGAAAACTGTATATATAGTTTAAATTTTTATTGAATTGATATTCAATTATTTTTTGTGAAATTATTCCATTAGTTTGTTATAATTATTAATACAAAGATCGAGCACTCAGAAAAATTCATTCGATCCGGCCGGATTCGAACCGATGTCTTCTAGCTTACCGTGCCAGACGCTATACTAACTAAGCAACGGAACGAACCAGCGGACCTCACGAGTTTTTCTATGTATATGTACAGTTTACGTTTTTTTTTTGCTCTAAGCTTGCGGCTTATTTTCGGCGTTCCATTAATCTTCAAGTCAAATCGTCAAGACATTTTAGTAGCAGTAGAGCTCCTTGTGAAAGAGTTCGTCCAGGGAAGTACTATCACATTACCTATTTCTGCCACCAAGCAGTAATGTCAGCATTACTGCATTCCAGTTTCAAAGGGTAAAAGTGCTCTACCGTCCACTAACTAAAATGTGGCCAAGTAACAAATGGTTAAATATCCGTTTTATATAGCAAAAGATAGAGCACAAAATTTTCTTTTGAAAACAGTTAGTTGTTGTGTTAGACTTCTCGGAACTTACCCTAACGATGCATCGTGGATGGCAGCCATGCATGGCTGAAATATTTTTAAACAATTTCAGTATTCTGAAACCGGGTTCCGTAACGTTTTTTATGATATCCGCGTTTTAGGCAATGTACGACAGTGCTGGTGAAATACAGGCACATGTGACTTGTCAACTTATGTCTCAAGGTGTCAGGCGCAGTGGCAGTGCCCTCAGATCTTTGTGATTTTGGCACTGCAACTGTTACGGACAGATTTATCGCTTATTCCGTCCAGTCACTTATTATTATAAAAAACCCCAAGTAACTCCAACTATTAACTAACTTACTGCAACCGAGACATCCAAGGCTATACTATTCATGAATTACTTTTTCAATTTCATAAGAAAAGCAACAAATCCATCATATTCGAAAAGCAACTTTATTGAGGTATTGTAAATTCAATGAACCAGAAAATAAGTACCACATACTAAGTAAGCAAACGACATTACCAAACGATAAAAACCAACTTAGTTGCATTAACTTTCTTCACAGGAAACTATTGAATGGTGAGTTGAAATCTTCACTTGACACCCGAAGACTTCAAATGGTCGTGTGTGCAGGGACGAACTTAGATTCGAAAGGTACTTAAATAAGTACGTCTTGTTGAGCATATTTATTTTGTATTGATATTACGGAATTCTTGCATTTGTTTCTAAAACTTACGCCATTATAATAATAATAATAATAAAGTACGTATTTTTTAAATTCATTGAATGTCACGATGCTTTACTACCATGATATTAATTTATTTATCTACACACATCATAAACCCTCTACGATGTGTTCAAAAACATTTTTTTTATTACAACGATTTTGTTAGAACAAATTTCTTATCTGTGAAAATGTTATTATTGCTTAATTATAACCAACATCAAATTCGATTTTATTATTAAATTCAAATTTTGAACATCTCTGAAAAACAAAACAATTTGACTCGATTTCAATTCTAATATTCGAAGAACGACGCAGTGTCCTTCAAATCTTTGCGATTTAAAGCTCTGAGTGGCACTGCAAATAATATGGACAGGCGTGTCGCTTACCACCAGTTGCACGACTTGTTCGTCCCGTTACTTGTTATTATATAAAAACGCCATATTTAATGTACTAAAATATGTGTACTTAATTTATGGTTTTATCGAATGACTTAGTTAGTTGGCTAATAATTTTCAAAAATTCGTACCCCTCATGGAAGAATGGCATAAGTGGAGTTCCGTCAAATATATTTATTGCTCTATTAGAAACAGAAAAATAAAATCCACATCTTCCCCAATTCTTGTAACTCTATCGACTTATATTGTTGATAGAGGTAATGATAAAGATTGGAGAGGATGTGGGTTATATTTTTCTGTATCTAATGGAGCAATAAACGTTTTTGACGTAACTCCACTTGTTCCATTCTTCCATGAGGGGTGCGAATTATGATTTTAATTTATAGTTATCCGAAAAAAATTACAGAATTTTTCAAAAATGTTTGCTCCGAAACTACACATATATTTGCAATATTGATTATAATAAACATTACGATGTTTTAGTGCCATTATATTATAATTACAATTTGTTATAATTTATTAATACAGGTCCTGTCAGACCGAAGGAATTTTTCTTCGTGTTCGATCTTTATATAAATAATCATATTGTCACAAAATTGATAAAAAGCCGTGGTAGCCTAATGGTATGACCGATCACTCTTCAAACAGAGGCCGTGGGTTCGAGTGCAGTTTCTCATGTTCAAGTTTTTCGGATTTTATATGCAAAATTGAAATTTACTATAAGTTTTTCGCTGAAAAAAATAACATTTTTTTATTTATTTTTTTATTTTTTTATTTATTTATTTATTTTTTTATTTTTTTATTAACATTTAACATTAACATTGGGATGAAACTACACGTCGAAGAAGGTTATAGCCTTCGGAAAACGTATAAATTCCCCAACCCGCATGAGGCCATGCGGCGCGTGGCGAAATATGGCCTTTAGGTTCTCGCTTGAGAGAAGACTCGTGCCCAGCACTGTGATGTATACATGAATTGATGATGATATATTTGTCACACCGGTGTCCTACACTCGCATTTGCATTAGTTAAAACTAAAGGAATTTGGAAGAAAAAGAGCGTGTCGCAAAATTGGAGTTCATAAAACACTGTGGCTTGAAGCCTCCATTTAAGAATATTTTTTCCTTGTCTGTTTATTGACCACATAAATTTTCTAAATCTTTATTCTTCTTTATTTCTGAATTTCGTAGTAGCAGTAGAGCTCCTTGTGAAAGAGTTCGTCCAGAGTAGTACTGCCACCTTACCTATTTCTGCCGCCAAGCAGTAATGTCAGCATTACTGTGTTCCTGTTTTGAAGGGTAAGGGTGCTGGTGAAATTACAGTATCGTGGACTTATCAACTTACGTTTCAAGATGACGGGCGCAGTGGCAGTGCCCCTCAGATCTTTGCGATTGAAATCTCTGAGTGGCACTGCAACTGTTATGTATAGGCGTGTGGCTTACCATCAGGCGCACTACTTGTTCGTCCCGTCACAAAAATAAAAAAATTCGTTGCAAAACCAATATCACAAACAAGCTATCAGTCACCTGAATAAAGAAACTCCAAACGTACTCTCAACACAGAGTTCTATTCATAACTCTGTGTTGTATGGTTCTAGTTTACTCATAGAGAAACCCCTAATACATGTCTGTGAACACCGGTCTTTGCATCTTTGATGGCGGCGCCTTTGATGTCGAGATAGCGGCACATGTGATGTCTGTTCGGCCGAGCTAGCGCGAACACGGCTAACCTGCATCTACTTTGTACGGCTATTTACTCAGTACGACTCCATTCTATTGACAGTAATATTAATGTGTTTGACGCTACTTTAAAATGGTTCTTGTACCAAATATTGCTGTTGTACGGTATAAAAATAAAAAATCGTTACATAGAGTTTTTAAATTTTCGATCTAAAAATGTATTTTAAATCTAAAAATGGTATATTTCAAAATGTATGAATATTATACTAGTAAAAACATCACGATATTCAATAAAATAAATTAATACAGCGACGTCTACATCAGTCTCTGGAAGGTGTAAAGATACCGGCTGAATGAGAAGCTTAATAAGTGTCTCTCATGAAAAACCGGAAAAACCTAAAACGATCTATGACAAAGACATGGAAAAATTCATAAGACATTTTGACTTTAAACTAGGGCAGTACATTAGTCAGGGATAAACCTACACATTCAATGAAGTTTGACAAACCCCAGGTCCTTGCAAAAGAAGTCCGTTATCTGCCCAGGATGCTGCGAGAGGCCATTGAAATTAAAAAACATCCAAATTTCAACAGGAAAGATGGTTTCTCCGTACCACCAGTTTGGGCTCCAGTATTTCTTCTAATTAAAAATCCCAAACAGACATAAGACTGCAGTACTAATTAATATGTTTTAGTTTATTCTAATTTCTATTAATAATTAATAATAAATTAAACTTAATAAAAATTCATTCAATAAAATAATTTGTAAAACTTAATGTAGCGTAAATTGGAATGTTTTCTTTGTAAAATTAAAAATAAGGCATTTAATTAATAACTATTGTAACTATAGTGAAAAAATAGGGTGGTTTGCATTAATATTAGACCATGGGACCTGTAACCGAAACGTCGGTTTGTTTGAAAAAACAAATATACGCGATTTAAATCCGGAAAAATAGTTTCATTTCCTATGTGTAACAATCGCGAAAACCTAAGAACTCGATATGTATTTATTTTATTCACTCTAACTTATTGTTATAATAAACAAGCCTAATACACTATAGCCTAAATGTTTGTTAAAAGTTATAGACTACTCACGGTTAACAGTAAAGTATTTAGGTTTAGAAATACTACTATAGATACTAAAGGACAGGTGCGTTAACTTAGATCACCTAGGTGCATTAAGTACACTTTTAGTAAACTTAATTCACCTGGGTGCATTACTCAGAACACTCATCATACTGTAATCTATTTATACGGCCCGCTGCTGAGAAGAGCCTCCTCTCATGCGAGGGTTTAGGCCATGCCTCGCAATGCTGGTCCAATGCGGATTGGGGACTTCATTGTGAACCTTCTTCGACATGAAGATTTCATCACGAAGTTTTTCATCACCGTATCTGTGGTGTGTTAACTTAATTCACTAAAGTACATTACTACGTGTTATCGAAATCGGACTTGTTCTTGCCGTCACTTGGTATTATAAAAAAGATATAATAAAAAACAGAAAAAAGGTTTATTAATTCGCCCTGTATTGACTTCTACGTATATCTATGTATGTGATATAATAATAACATAATAACGCACACACTCAACATAGCCCCGCACTAGGGAAACCCTGAGTCGCGGGTGCCATGGATACACACATAGACAACCACAAGTTACACCCAAACTTACGAGAGAAAGAAATGTAGACCATACAAATATTTCTCCTGGCCCGGGAATCGAACCTGGGACCTATGCGTGGCATGGTAACCGTTCGGCCACGAAGAAGAAGAAGAAGATATATACAATTGGAGATATACAATTGTAAGTTACTAGCTAAGCATTGATCTTGCTTTTATTAGGAATGCTTAATTTGTGCCAAAAATTTCAAAAAGCGATGGATAAGATACAAACGCATGAATATCGACAAGTTACCGCAACATTATTGCTTAATTAACCATACTCACAAAAATAAAAATAAGAAAAACACAATTTTACGAACTTGGAAAACATAATTTACACCAATTTTGTCTCCATCGGAAGTGTAAACAAAAAATTGTTAATAAGTTGCAAAACGTATGAAGAAAAATTAAGCATGTAATTAACGCGTTCAACGAACGAATGCGCTGGCGCAATCAAAATTCTACAGCCCCACTTATCTCTTCACACTTGCCCAGCGAAAGATTTATGAGCCCTCTGGAAACATGCACTTGGTGCATTTAAAGGAAGAAGTCGATCATTTGCAATCAAAAGGGCATTTTAAATAAAAACTAACTTACTGTGTTGTTGAGTTCTGTACATTAATAAAAGTTTATCTAATTCTAGTGTTAGTAACCTAAATGTCTTGGGGTATAATTAATCTAATACATAACATTAGCATGATTGTATAATGATTTGATTTCATCTTTTGATTCTTATATTTTTAGTAGCAGTAGAGCTACTTGTGAAAGAGTTAATAGATGGAAGTAGTGCTATTGTGACAGAGATGTCGCTATATTAATTGCAATATTTTTATTTTATTCAATGTCATGATGTTATATCGTAGTAGTATAGTATGTTTTTTGTCGAGGGACTAAAATGAGCCAATACTTAGGCCATACTGAAAGTTTCTGGATTATCAGAATCCAGAAACTTTCAGTAAGACCAGATATTATGTTTATAATAGAATCATTGTTCTTCAAAGTATATGCCTACCACTATTTACACACTTTTGCATTCGTTTTTTACAATGGAACCATTATGAAAAGCAGTTGGACCAGTCTTCCGTATGGACCTCTTCAATGGCTTCGTGGAACGCATTCACCACCGCTTCCGGGCTTGTAAATCGCAAACTCTAAGATTATCTGTGATTTTAGGCAATAAAAAGACAGCTACGATATGGGGTTTCATCACCGAATGCCAATTGAAGTGTCTGATAAATCTCTTGTTGACTTAGTCCACGTTAAAAATCGTTGAAAATCATGGATTGAAAATTGTCATGACTGAAATTCATTGTAATAGCGACTCTCAAACTTTGTCTTTGACTTTGTCAAAACTACGCCACAATGAAAAAACAAATGACAGTCTCATAAAATAAAAAGTAAGCTAATAGTTCCTTTTTTAAATTTCGTATGTCAACTGTAAACTGGCAACCGGTACTATCTCAGTTTTGACAACTTTACAGGTGAAGAAAAAATCATTTATATAGCATCTGGCTTAGAATAATAACGCATAGAAACCTAGCTCGCACACGCTAAGTGAGGCAAGTTAAAGGCTTCCTAACGGGCTCCCAGGAGCGCGCGGGCTGTTAGTGCTCAAGGTCAAATTGCACCGCGAACAGCTCCAAAATTTTTTGCTAAAAATGACGAAATGTGCGGTAAATGGGTGTAAAAATAGAACAGACAAACATAAAATAGACACTAACATCACATTCCACAAGTAAGTAATGCGTTTCAACTCATATTTTTATGTAATTATTCACTAAAACAGAAAAATAATTTCGCGGCAACAAGATACGAAAGTATTGCAAAGTAACGAATTTTTTTTCTCCCCATTTTGCTATTCTGTATCAAAATAATTATATTACGTAAATTTTAGTGGTGCCTGTAATTTCGATTTATTTGCGCATCTTGAACTAATATTTACTTGAATAAACATTAAATGTTTTCGTTAACTCCTGTAAGTGATTGGGACACTTAATTATTTTATAATACTTTTAACGGCTCTGCGTTCATGCTTTATTGAATAATTGTTTATTTTAATTTTATTTGAATTGGAGCACACATTGCAACAAATTTACAGTATATATTTGTTTCTACTATAGTGTTGGCACCACCAGTACATCTTTGATAGCTTATTATATGTCTTTCTTTTCGTAACTCAAGCGAAATATTTTATATTGAAATATTTTATTTTCATAAAAGGGGAGCATTCTTAAGTGATATTTTAATCTATTTTAACAGTTATTTTCTTTAATGTTTGCTTATGGCATTTTCGGTTTTAGGTTTCGAATATGGCACTTATTTCTAAATCGAAGATGGTGGGCGCGATTTTTCGAATAATGGCAAGTTGGGTATCGTTTTCGAGATGTTTGGGAATGTTCAATACAAATATGGCACTCATTTCTAAATCCAAGATGGCAAACACGACAGTTCAAACAAAAGCAATATTCGTAATGAGCACCCCCAAATACCTCGAAAACGATACCCAACTTGCCATTATTTGAAAAATCGTGCCCGCCATCTTGGATTTACAAATAGTGCCATATTCACATTGAGCATCCCCAAATACCTCGAAAATGATACCCACATAGCATTTTTTTGAAAAAATCGTGCCCGCCATCTTGGATTTAGAAATGAGTGCCATATTCGTAATGAGCACCCCCAAGTACCTCGAAAATTATACCCACATTGCATTTATTTGAAAACTCGTGTCCGCCATCTTGGATTTAGAAATGAGTGCCATATTCGTAATGAGCATCCCCAAATACCTCGAAAAGGATACCCATATAGCATATTTTGAAAAATCGTGTCCGCCATCTTGGATTTACAAATAAGTGCTATATTCGTTTTTCATCGACAAAACCGAGCATATCTGTAGGCACCTGATCGACAATGTCGGGCAAATCTGTAGGCACCTTTAACTTAATGATGAGTTAAGCAAGATACAATTTCCCCACTTTTGAGGGAAATGTTATTCCATGGCATCATTATTTGTATATTTGTGTGCGTGCCGACGAGCGTAGTTACAAGTTGCTTACGCCCACATGAATTTGGTTTTTGCCTCACTTGTGACAGTTCGTTTGATATGAAACTATCATTCTATGCGTTATTATTCTAAGCATACATACATGTGTAATAAAAGTATTTAAAAACTACGTATTTTTATTTAATAAACCAGATGCTATTTAAATGACGCAAACAATTTTTTTCTTCACCTGTAAGTAATGTTGTCAAAATTGAGATAGTACCGATTGCGAATTCACAATCGATTTGCTTTTCTTTAGTTTCTTTTACAAATGACCAGTTCCAGGAACTTTCAGTATGCCCCACGTACCCGAGGTAGTTACCCGCCTAAGCTTTATAGAGGGTATGAATTACTAAGAGGACTTTTTATATTGGCTTTTAGATTTGAGGTGAAAACTTTCCTTGTTACTTTAATTGCGAGAAAAAATAGCCAATTAAGTGCGAAAAGTACTAGTCAATTAAATACAATGTTTTAATCTACAATGGAGTCATTTGCCTGTCATGTATAAAAAAAAAATTAAAAAAAAATTAGAATTATTTTTAATATTATAAATTACGGTTCTACCCATTGACTTACAAATAAATGGACGACGGGTTTAGACCCGTCGTCCATTTATTTGTAAGTACAAAAATCACGAAAAAAATGTCCCAAGTCAACCTATTTAAACGTAGTGACATGTAAAGGAATATGAAAAAGCTAAATCGTTGAATTTAAATTGTAATGTCATCGCAGTACTGTCTAATTTTGCTTGCTTCGCTGTCAGTCGCACAAACGAAGACTAAAGCGTGAATGACGCTCTGTATACGATTTTAACGCCCTATAAGTTCTTACACTTCTTAGCGCGGACCCGACGTCCTTATAATTGTAAGTCAATGGTTCTACCGGAAAAATTGACACGCATAGTAGCATGTATCTGGAAATTTGGTATGACGTCTGATGTCGGGTATGGTGTAAAAGTTGGAGATATCGTTGTCTAGGTCACTCAAAGTAAATTAAAAATCTAGGTACTCACTCCTTAGGGATTAAACGATGCACTTTATTCCCACTACGTAAGGCTACATTGACGTACTTTTAGAGCATGAGATATAAAAAAAATCATTATACAGTACAGTCCCTTGTAAAAGAGTTCGTCCAGGGAAGTACTGCCACCTTACCTATTTCTACCGCCAAGCAGTAATGTGACCATTATTGCGTTACGGTTTTGAAGGGTAATGATGCTGGTGAAATTACAGGTACATGGGACTTGTCAATTTAAGTCTCTGAGTGACAGGCGCAGTGACAGTGCCCCTCAGATCTTAGCGATCTGAAGCTCTAAGCGGCACTGCAACTGTTATGTCCAGGCGTATAGTTACCACTAGGCACACGACTTGCTCGTCCCGTCACTTGATACTAATTTTTTTTAAATAAAAAAATAATGGCAAACTTCACACTATCAAAGTTTGTAACTCTGCCAACAGATCTCTAAGAAATTAACATCATCCAGCGCTTGCAATAAAAATCCTTATCTTTGTACAGTCGCCGCAAGATTCCTCCCATAAATACTGGTAGCCTCAATTTGTCGGCCGTAAAGCAGCGCGAGTCGCGATTTGTCAAAGTCACTTCGCAATGCGTATCGATACAAAGATCGATATCTCGCTTTGTATCGATCCTGGCGGTCATCGACTAAGAAATACCCGAGTAATCTTCTAGGACTGAGTAATTACTGGCTCACTGGAAAGTTTAAATTCTAAAACGATAACAGAGAGGGCGCGACTGCGTAACAACAAACACATCTTTGTGATTATTTATATATTTAAAGGCACTCGTGCTGCTATCTGAGTGATTTCCCGTTTTTTTTTCTCAAAATGCGGGTTATCTTAATAATATATTTTTTTTTATTACTTAATAATAATATATTTATATTATTATCTTAATAGTATAATTAATTAAGATTCAAAAATATCGTCCACCAAACACGTGGGTGCGTCCGCACCGCACGTCACCACGACCCAAGGATGACAACCCGCTCGAGATGGCCGCCTCCCCAGTGCTTAGTGTTCGTTCTACTATTGAATAGCGTTAGAATCGTTCTAATGACGACCATCGATTGGATGTGACGCCACTAGTCTCCTATTTTGCGAATGCGCCGTTATTTTTAATTGCTGTATATATTTTTCTCTGTGAAGAGTATTTTATTTTGATGTTTTTAATTTAAATTATCTTTTGTTGTTGATTGACCACAGAATATTTGCGTTGGATTGTTTTGCATGCACAACCCGACAAATGCTGAGTGGTGACCATTTTTAATCTCAATATTTAGTATCAAGGTTTACTTTATATTACTAAGAAAAGAGACCAAATAAATATTATTTTCTTTCTTTTCTTTTTTCTGTCATAACTTTGAAAACTTTTTGAATATATTAATGTAAATTTTTAAATCTTTAAAATTTTTTTTTCATTCGTCCTTAAACAAATTGAAAATACATGCTAATTACTATACGGTGTGAAAACACGATTCCTAAAAATTTTCACTATAGAAAAAAACACAAACTTCCCTCGAAATTTTACAAGAAAACCGCTGTATTCAATGGGTACATTACATTATACCAATGATTTTTTTATGTCAACTAATTAGAACACGTATAGTATACGATATAAGTTTTTCAAATGGATTTAGTTTCGTTTGTAAAAAAATTCTTAAATACGGGAAATACGGGCGCGGGTCAGTACGGGAAAAATCTGGACTGACATAGTATCGACTCGTAAATACTGTGGCCGACCGCAGGCAATAAGAAAGAAGCTAATACATAGCTAAGCTCTTTGAACGACCCCAGATATTAGTGTCGCGTACTTATGAATCAATTTCATGAATGAATGAATGAAATGTACTTTATTTTTCATGGAATTGCAACGGCAACACATAACACTGATTTTAAGTATAAAAAGAATTAGTTGATGTGCAATAAAGAAATGAAATAAGTTAGTTTGCTATGTAGCAATTTCTTGCAGATTAACCTTAGGATAGAAGCTTGGGATATGCAGGAGGCGTGCAACAAGAGAATATATAGCTTCAAGGTATGTTGATTCTACAATTAAGATCCAATATTTGCCTACTTTGTAAAACACAAATACATTCACGTAATACAATAGATATTCGCTGTGGTTGACAATTCATTCCCTCCTCATAAATTCTAAGCAGTCTCTACCTCCTCGAGCGATTATGCTTACGCTATACTATCTTGAATGCTAAATGGAGGAAGCCATTGCCAATGCAAGCCCGTCGTATTGTTTATTCTGATCTCGAATATTAATATAATATTTGCTGGGAACAGAATACAGATTTATAAAGTGATTCAGATGGATCGTAGGCAAAAGTTAAGACGCCATTGTTCGACGTAAAGGAAAGCCATGCGCGTCGGGGTAATAGCTACAAAATAAATTATGATTTAGTTCGATAATTACAAGTAAACATATTTAATTAAATTAAAATTTAAAAAAACCTCCGTTAACTAATAGAGTACTTCAAAGAGTCAGCATCTTAAAAGTCTCGATATTCCCGAAACTGAAAACCTCAGTCTCGAGTCTCGAAAATGACAAAAAATTGCCGAGACTCTTTCGAGATTGAGATTCCCAATAATTGTAATTAAACTCGTTTATTAAGGTTACATGGATCCATTTACTGTTAGTAACAATTAAATACTAATGTTAGTACATGTACACAAAAACAACAGAAAAGATAAAAACACTACTACTGTAATGAAATGACTCACTTAGGGACAGTCGAGCTGGTTCGCTATCTTGTTAAAAATGCTGTTGGTGCTGACCCTAAATCGGCGCGCCAGGAATGTGCAACGTTTTCGCATCGTCGTGTAGATGCAATCGACACGTGCCTCCGCAAACATCCCTGACGCGATACAAGACCGCGGCAGCCCCATCAGAACACACGCAGAGCCCTGAAACCAACAGGCTGCTTATGTAGAAGGTCGCAAAATAAGCTTTGATGAGTGTGACTTTAGCATCAATAGAACAGTTAGCGAACCTGTGAGCTCACATATTAGCTGTCACAGAGAGTACTCGACGCTCTCATTCAATATTCAATATGAAAGATCTAGTGCCAATCAACTACTAATCGAGAGCAAACTACCGAGTCCGTACTCCGTGGGTCTATGTTTAATAAGGCTGAGTTCATGGCATGTCATCCACCTTCCTGCTCTATCATCAGACCCTAGTCACCGTCTACAGGGCAACTGCTCGTCGATGACCGCTAATACGCTGTCTGTGAGTAGTTGAAGAGTCGCAGATTGTCCTGATTGGAGACTCAAATCAAGGTTACCATATTATTGTAATGTTATCGGATTTCCAACGCATATCAATATGTTCGGAAAAGTCGAATTAAAATCTCGCTCGAGGTTACGGGATAAGTGCCTGCCGCTGAGTGTATTGCCGACAGTACAACGCTCAGTACAAGTCTTTAATTTACATTACAATCCTTGTACAACCCCAGCATTCGGTCCCGCACGACTGCACGTGCTTAAGTTAATTTTTCCTCGTAGTAAGCGCCTGGTGTCATTAAATAGATTTAGTAGGCTATTATAGAGTAAGTATTTTCGATTTTGTATGAGAGTGATTTATCGGTTATACGTAATAAGTAATCTGTGGTAAAATAAATATTAATTTTGTAATTAAGATCCTCCATTAACTAGAAAAAGAACTGATCTTTAAACAGCTGAACAAATGTTCATCAAACATGGCTGAGAACCATTACGATAAAATTCAAATGCCTCCATGACCGAACGATTACCATGCTGAACCATAGCACAGGCTTCAAACTTACATCTCCTCTCTTTTCGCGTCGGGGTTAAAAATTGTGCATTACAATTTCAATTTCATCGTACTTGGTTATTCACTATAATAAAAACGTTTAGGTAATTTTATTTGTAAGTCAATGAGTAATTAAGTAAAAAATGTAAACAAACTGTGATGAGATAGATACTTTATGAGGAATTACCTG
>NW_020653740.1:6824033-6890912 GCF_003589595.1 Hyposmocoma kahamanoa | reverse complement strand
AGTACAAATCGGCAATTTCATACTTTAACCCCTATTATTACATATGTAATTTTTAAATTTTTGTCCATTACAGCAAAGCTTAAATTTTATAATTTGCAAAGGTTAAATTGGTCGATTTGAAGTGAAATAATTGACGACACCCGTCAATTGTTTTGAATTTGGGCTGGCCAATCGGAGCGCAGTTGTCATAGTAATGATTTGGCAGAATAGTTTTCAAACAAACTAAATGACATTTCGTCTCTATTTCTGGTTATACACTCGATGGCAACGATCGAGTTCAAAATAATCCCGCTATCGGCAATTATTTATATAATCGAGCTTAACTGCCCGTGCCCTACAAGCAGTTGCTTTATAAGGAGACGAAACACTCCGCCTAAATCGCCATTTGTTGAGCTAAATTGGCATTCGCGAGCGCCGTGTGACCAAAAGGTCCGATCGTGATATAGCACAAATTGTTTGTAACATAAAATAAGCAATGATATTTTAGTAACAAACATAAAGTTGTACCGGAAGTTGGAGCTGTAGCTGGTTTGTGCCTATCTGCAATACATATGCGCCACGCCCTTGGCGTAAAATCAGCATGAAAAGGAAGACAAAAAATACATTTAATTGACTACCGCAAATGACAACACAAAAAGAAACAAAAAAAGAATTCAAAAAAAGAATTCAAACGTAAGACGTAAATAAATAATTGTAAAATAAAATTACAGACAAAACAAAATTATAATTAATTTAAAACACAAATTATTCACATAAACAAGAATACTAATTATAAAGATACTTTGTGTAACGGTAACAAAACGGCACGGCGTAAATTGGTATTAATTTAATAAAGTATCGGCTTCTTAATTGTTTATTTACTATATTTTAATACGATATTCCTCTACAATTTAAATTAACAACGAGGTTTTATTTGTATGTGTATTTGCTTCTTTAGTTTACAAACACTCTTTAATTTTAGTAACAGAACGATGACGACCTGCAGAAATACGAGTGCGACTGTAACAATTATAACATCCTTGTATGAAAAAACCGATCTAAAAATTCCTGAAATTACATCTATTTGCCAAGTTTTATTGAAATCGGTTACTACAAAGTGCGCAAAACCGGATCCATCCCGTAGTTAGCCACCCTTAGAGGTGTAATATTTTCCTCAAATTTAAATGGGACCACTATTGACCTACAAAAAACCCTCTTTCTAACAAAAAAGGAATCATCAAAATCGGTTCACAAATTGCGGCGATTAATTGCGTAACATACGTACAAATAATTGTAACTTTTTCATTAAAAACAAAAGAGACCTCAAAAGTTTGATTATCGGCTTTTTTTCGATTTCCATATGATCCCCTCACCAGATTCTGAGTTCTTGGTGACAATGGGACTGTTACGGACTCCTTTGTACATTTTATACTTTTTTTATGGTTGTCACGGTGACGGTGATTGGTGATGATTACGTGTAGTGAAAGTCGACTTTTATTTGCGGAAAATATTTTCTTTATTTGTGATAGCTGAAATGAACCCATAACAGCATCGTCGACATCAGGGACCACCTCGAGAGTATACCCTTTCAACTAATAAAATAATTTTCAAAATCGATCCACAATTGACGGAGAAATCGGAATTCTCGGAACGAATCGGAACGTATAATCTTCTCCTTTTTTTTTGAAGTCGGTTAAAAAACACAGTCGAATTGAGAATCTCCTCCTTTTTCGAAGTCAGCTAAAAGATAAAAATTATACAAAGGTTGACTTAAACAATATTTTACCGTTTTTGTTAAATATCTGAATAATATGTGCCCCGCGCCGGTTTCACGCCGTCGAAAAACCGATAGCCGCCGCTGCCGTCGATTTTACAATCGGCGCACATACTGTACTCGTACCACTTACACACATGTACAATCGATGACAACTATCAAAGAACCCGTTAATGGAACATTCATTACACGCACCACATACTTATTCTCAAAAAATAAACATTTACTTAGTAAACGCCATGAATGTCGTGACAACCGGGATAGCACTTTTGTTAAGCTGTAATCCACAGAGACGGTATCTCTCTATCACCAGTCAGTCATTTTCTATGACAACTACATCGTAACATCCTTACAATGTCTACTATAAAAATATTCTCCATCAATTAGTTTCTATTTCTACAATAAGAAATATATAAACGATTATCTGCACAAAGATGGCCGAATAGCTATATAGAACACCTGGAGTAAGTCGTAACAGATAATCTAGCTGTTCCACTTGACATATCATTAGCCATTTCCACGTATCTCCGTAATCGTAGAATAAGAGCAAACACACACGACGCATTTAGCTTCGGCGATTTTGCTCCTACATTGATACTGCATCATGATTTGAGGGCGGTTAACGTTCGGACGTTACATCTGATACGTTTGTTTTTGCGACTTATAGCTACAAATGGCTTAGGCAAATATCATAATGAGTCCTCACCCATCATGATATATGATATCTAGTCCTCACTAGATCGCAAAGCGACCATATGCAACCTATGCAGCTAGAACATAACTTGTAGCAAAACGACTAGTTGTCAAATGAAAAGGACAGTTTAGTTAAAAATCGATATAAAAAAAAGTGAAGTAAGACCCAAACTGGACGTTTTAACGAATTTCGACCACACGGAAAATCGGTTTTTCGACATTAAAAAACCTTTTTTTCAAGAAAGAAAAGCGAAAGGAAAGCGACATGCCTGTCCATAACAGTTGCAGTTTCACTCAGAGCTTTAAATTGCAAAGCTCTGAGGGGCACTCACACTGCGCCCTTTACCCTGAAACATAAGTTGACAAGTACCATGTATCTGTAATTTCACCAGCACACTTACCTGCCCTTCAAAACCGTAACGCTGTAATGTTCACATTACTACTTGGCGACAGAAATAGGTTAGGTAGCAGTACTTATTTCCCTGGATAAACTCGTTTACAAGGAGCTCTGCTACTACAAAACTTATTTTTCAACTCGTTTTGATTTTGATAATGAGAACAGAAGATGCCAGCAGTGAACTAGACGCGATTGACTAAACTTCCCTCGCCACAAAAAATATCAAAGTTCCGCAAAATTTTCATTTACTGAAAAATCAATTTCATTCGATTGTCTTATCCCCCGTATTCCGTAATAAATGTATTAAGGGGCTACGAGCTTATTTTACAGCAAGAGTATATTCCGTTTTAATTATCTTGCAATGAATTTCTCCGCGTCTACCTCACAAGCTTCAAAGCCTACGCAACAATGATATCAATTCGCCTTATCAATAAAAATCAACCTTACAGTGTTTAGTTACAGTATAAAACTTTTAAAACGTGATCAAATCGCCAATGCTTAAAGTACCGTGTGTGCGGTGGGCATGAACGCAATAAGCGTGCACAGTACACCGTCTTGCGTTCGCAGAAACTACGACCATTGCAATGGCAAAAACGGAAAATTTTACATTGGCTATCTTTTGATTAAAAATAAATGACGTTATTAAAATATTTAAGTCTGTCAGTCACGACCTCCATTTGCTTTATAGTTGCTAAATAAAAATTTTATAGCTATTCATCGGTACGAAATTTATTAAGCCCCGGCGTTAATAAGCTTCATGAAGTTAGATACTTGTTATTACAAGAAGAATTACTGCACTGTTTTATGTCGAAATTATTGATAATTGCTATATTGAGAAATTAAAATACAAAAATTAAACAATCAATTGATATACAACATGTTGTATGGAATATAGCTTCTGATTAATTTTTTTTATCAATCATTTCAACCATGTTGCTTTTCGTATATTGAGTTGGCTCTCGCGTAGTTAATGATCTTGCCGCCATGTATAAAATTGTCAATGCAAAATGGGACGCATGCGAATTGTTGAGCCACTTCTCTTTGAGGGTTGGAAGTAAACGTACACAGAGACTATTTCATGTACCATGTTGTAGTAATAATGTTACCTACAATGACCCTCTCTTCCGTATGTGTCGAGTTTATAATGAAATGAACAAGGACAAGAGTTTGGACATATATTTCCAAAGTTATCCTGCATTTTTAAATAGTTGCAATTTTAAGACAACACAGTAAAAATAATAATTATAATAATTTTTAGATCCTCACTTTCATTATTATGTTTTGCTATGTAAGTTAAGTCATAATTTTGGTAATTGTAGTATCCTTCAGTCAAAATTTTCTTGTAATTTGTAAACATTTTTGTTGTGTTTAATAATATGAGAATGCTGTGCGCAACTGTAAATGGAATGCAGATTTAATCTCTATTTCTTTTAGTAATATAAGTTTGTATTTATAATGTAAATTTGTATTCTGTAGTTGTGCCAATGAATAAATAAATAAATAAATAAATACTCTTTAAGACTCGATACAACTTCAAATGGCTTTGGTGGACTCCGCATAACAGTGAAAGTGTTGAATCAAACAGTTTGGAAACAGTAAAATTGAGGATATATACTGATTACATATACGTTGTGAAAATACGATTCCTAAAAATTTTTATTATAGAAAAAGACACAAATTGACCTCGAAATTTTACAAGACAACCGTTGTATTCAATAGATACTTTACCTTATACTTATACCAATGATTTTTTTTTATATCAACTGAACTAAAAAGAACACATATACGATATACATTTTTCAATTGTTT
Organism: Hyposmocoma kahamanoa; assembly: GCF_003589595.1. Lineage (NCBI taxonomy): Eukaryota > Metazoa > Arthropoda > Insecta > Lepidoptera > Cosmopterigidae > Hyposmocoma > Hyposmocoma kahamanoa. The sequence continues at coordinate 6,886,260 of NW_020653740.1, read as the reverse complement.
TTAATTTTGTTTGTAAAAATATAAATTCTGAAATAAAGGTAGTGTCCCAGCCGCTCGACACAAGCAAAATGAACCGTATTTGTACGGGAAAAAGTTTAATTCGAGGTGGCTGAGGTGGTATCGATTCTTAAATTGGTTCTTACACTCATCAAAAAGTGTACGGAAATATGTTATTTCATTCATGCCATAGGTTTTTTTATGATATCAAATGACCGGACGAACAAGTGGTGCGTCGTTGTAAGCGACACGCCTACCCACAGCAGTTGCAGTTACTCAGAGCTTTATATTGCACTGATCTGAGGGGCACATCCACTGCGCCCATCGCCCTGAGGTATAGAGTTCACAAGTCCCACATGCCTGTGGTTTCACAAGCACCCATACCCTCCAAAGCCGGTTTGAATATTTTTAACTTACTTCAAAAAAAGGTTCTCAATTTCGTTACGCAACTCGTCCTACATTTGTGAACCGATTTTGATGATTCTTTTTTGTTGGAAAGGAAGTACCTCAGTAGTAACTCTATTTAAATTTGAAGAAAATATCACACCTCTAAGGGTGTCAAATTAGAGATGAATCCGGTTTATTGGATTTAGCCCACTTTCCGTTAACCGATTTTAATAAAACTTGGCAAATAGATGTGATTTCACCAACTTGGTGAAATTACAAACACCTGGGCCTAGTCAACTTATGTCTCAGGGTGACGGGCACAGTGGCAAAGTCCCTATGATGTATGCGATTAAAAGCTCTGAGTGGCATTGCAACTGTTATGGACAGGCGTGTCGCGTGTCTTGTCGCTTGGCATTATAAAAAACTTTTATAAAACAGTTATAATGTACTCTATTATAATACTATATAATTGCAAGAATGCGCCTGTACTAACACATTTTAGACAAAAGATATAGGCCCACTTTCGTAGTAGCAGTAATAATACATTATTGCAGAAACCGGGAAGTAAGGGTGGCAAGAGATTGCCGGACAAGTTTGACGCGTATTATTACAAGCCTCTCTGGAGCTCGTCCTCGTAATAATACGAGTCAAGCAATCCCCAAAATTTTCTCAAGCAATTTGAGGAAATAATAGAAGGCTAAAGACGTATAACAGAAAAAGTAAAAAAAATGTTAATTAAAATTAAAAATTTATTAAAAGTTTGACATAGAGCGATAACGAAAATACCTCCAAATACTCCTCCAGTATTTGGAGGTATTTTCGTTATCGCTCTTCTCACTAGAAGTTACTTTCGTGACGAACCTTTAAAAAAGGCCAGTTTATTTTACACCCTTCTTTAAATAAAATTACGATGCAATTACAAACACTTTTTTGTTTATTTCACATGTTTACATGGTTCATTATTAGTAGGCAGATTTAAAAGTTTAGACAAGTGGATAGTAATGGATTTTCCTACTTACTTTACAGGCCTTGTCTGAAAAAAGTCGCACGTTCCATAAATGACTAACTTTCCGTGTTCGTTTTTTGAAAGGAATGCAAACATTTCCGAGCATGTTTGATATACATAAGATATTGTGTGTCAAATAAGAGCCCGCATATAAAGAGCCCTCTCAAATGTAGTCGCACAAGTCGGTCGTTGTTGCTAGATACAGAGCCCCGTTGTTCCTCTGATTGAACACGGACGTTTTGTTGCAAAACGGTTATTTAATTACGTGTAACTGATTACTTGTCTGATAGACACTCTTGTGTTGCAAGAAATGAAGAATGGCATTTTTATGGAGCTTAAAGTGTCTTGAATAGTTGTGAAGATTTTGGGTAGAGATTGCATAAAGCCATACTAAAGTGTTCACAGTGCCACTCAGAGCTTTAAATCGCAAAGATCTGGGGGACAATGCCACTACCGTCACCCTGAGTTGACAAGTCCCATGTGCCTGTAATTTCACCAGCACCCTTACCCTTCAAAACCGGAACGCAATAATGCTCGCATTGTTGCTTTGCGACACTTTTTCACAAGAAGCTCTACCTACTACTAAAACTTTTACGATTCGCCAGTTCTGGGCTCTTTTTTGTGTTATGTCAATAGAGCTTTGACTTTTTGGCAATGTCAAGTTGTTTGATCGTTTTTCACTTAGAGGATGGAAAAAAGTAGAGGAACTTGAACTTAAAATATTATTTTAAAAATGACCATAGACAATGTAACATTCCTTCACGACTCTTTTGGTCAAACTTTGGAATACAATTCATATTACGAAGTAAGTCGATAATTATTTTCAAACTGAGAGTTAAGGAGAATTATTATTTATTTATTTATTTATTTATATATATAAGGTACAACTGTCTTAATATAGTCATAGTTCTACAAAACTGTATATACAGTTTGACTGTAGAATCAAGAAATGAGTCTTAAATTAAACTTAGATATCCACTTATTATTATACACACTTAATATTATACACACTCATACTGAACTGTACTATACCGAAAAATATGGAGAGAATCCGGGAGTACTAAAACTTACAGCTACTCTATCAGATATCTTGGAAAAGCCAAACCTTTAACTTTTTCTTAAATCTATATATCTTGGTTTCACGTCTAATGGCCTCGGGTAAATTATTAAGTAGATACGGAATACGTTTTTTTAACGTCCTATCTCCATAATAATTACTTATTTTTGGTACTATAAATTTACCCGTTGTCATTGATCTTGTGTTGTATTTTTTATTAATTTTACATAACAAATTACTAGACACATCACTATAATTATTAACAGCCAAAAGGTATTTGTGCTGTAGACTTACCGGTAAAATTTTACAAATTTTGAACAATTTACTGTAGTCACCTTTACATTTTGCTTTTGTTTTATTGTTAACAAGTAATTTTAAAAACCTAATTTGCATGTTCTCTAACCTGTGAATGTATGATCTAAATGTAAGTCCATAACTGTCAAGGGCATAATTCAGTATTGATTCCACCAATGCCATATATAAACACTTTAATGTGCTACTTGGTACTTTGTAACTTAAGTGGTAGAATTTACCTAACAGTATTCTAAGTTTGTTACAAATAAAATCTATATGAGCGGACCAAGAAAAATGTTCATCTACTTTCATACCTAAGTATGTCACGCATTTTACTCTTTCTATAGGCTTACAATTACAATTATTACTATTATGTAAACATTGAAATGAATGGGCGAGTATGAGACTGGGGGAGTCCTCCAAAGGCATATAAGGAGAATGTATTATTAATAATTTAGTTTTTTCTGTGTTTAGTATAATTCCGTTATCGTGGCTCCATTTAACTACTGCGTTTACATCCTGTTGCACCATACGGTTGATCTCCGCCAGATCCGTTCCAGCCCGTAGAATGCACAGGTCGTCGGCGAACATATGCGCCGTACAGTGTTGTAGCACACCATACAAACTGTTGACGTGCATTAGGTAACATATAGGTCCACAGCCAGAACCTTGAGGCACCCCACACAATACTTCTTTCTCTTCACTGTACCTGTCACACACCTTCACTCTGTATGACCGTGAGGTGAGATAATCTCTGAACCAATGAATTATTTATTCACTATTCCTAAGAAATATATCTTATGTATTATGTTATGAAATGTGTACTTATCTGAATATATATATATATAAAGTTATTTATTTATATTGTAATTTAATGTTATTGATATTAGTCTTGTATTATATAATTTTTGTTTTGTTGTGCGTAAGTCCATATTTTACTTGTACTTAAATCTGCAGGCAGAAATTTCTTTTAGAAATAAGCCGAACGTTTTGTTTGTGCTTTCCTTTTGTAAAATGTGATTTGTATTTTTTTTTTCAGTACAATAAACAATTAAATTAAACATTTTAATGACTTTCTTATCGTAACGCCATCTGTGAGAAATCTACTACAGTTTTTCTTCATTCAGCCAGGTACCTTTACAGCTACCAGCAGCTGAATAGAGATGTTGCTTTAATAATTGTAATATCAAGTTTACTGAATAACACGATGTTTTACTACCATGATATTCAATTATTCTTTATGAAATTACTCTACTAGTTTGTTATAATGATTAATCAAAGATCGAGACTAGATTGGAATCAGCGCCTTCAGCATACCGTGAGTGACGCTCTCTCAACTGGGCTACGGAACGAATTTGCAGACCTTACGAATTTTTCTTTATGATTGTTGCAGCTCTTTGTTTTTTTTAAGAACTATTTTTTGCCGTAGTGTAAGCACGTTTGTGCACTGCATGCGATTTGTATTCGTTAAGAATCCGAGACTATAATATAATAAAATATATAATTATATATATTTATATTATTTATAATTATATAAGTCTTTATTATATATTTATATATAATAAAAAACACGTAGGAGAGTTTCGTCAACTGGATAACTTGATCTGTAGCTCAGTTGATAAGAGCAGCGCTACGGTAAAGCGTGGTCAAGGTTTCTTTACATCTTTGTATATATAAAATAACATTTCAAAATATTTTTTTTCTTTAAAGTTACATACCGTTATTACAAATCGCATAGTACCAATAATAGCCTCACAGTGTGGCCTAATATCTTAATCACATCTCAAAAAGACAATGCGCGATTATCAACATCTCCTATTCTAATCTTCGTCTATCTGCAATGAAACGGCACCTCCGCCGCATTTGTGTAAACAACTATTCACTAATGCACCATTATTGCTGACCCGCCAGGTCAATGATAGGGCTTGATAAAGCTTGCATTTTGAATAGGTTATAGGAGTAACTATACATATAAAATCGTTGGAGTCAATTACAAGAAAGGTGTAAAATATATACGTGGAAAGTTATAAGGGGAAAGATCAACGAAGAGATGGATACACACGTTAGAATTTTTTTTTTAATATAATCAAGTGACGGGACGAACAAATCGTGTGCCTGGTGGTATGCGTCAGCCTGTCAATAACAGTTCCAGTGTCGCTCAGAGCTTCAAATCGCAAAGATCTGAGTGACACTGCCACTGCGCCTGTCACCCTAATTTCGCCAGCGCCATTAATTACCCAGCAAACCGAAACGCAGTTAATTTTTTTTGTGTAAAGAAAGAAGGAAGCAAACTATCAGAGGAGCCACTTGATGGAAAGTGATTATCGTCGCCCATGGACATTTGCAACATCAGATGAGCTGCCTATGCGTTGCCAACCTTTAGAGCCTAGTAAACACGCTTTTTGAAGAACCCCATGTAATAGCGCAAAGGAAACACCTCAGAAGAAAGATCTTTCCACATCTTCAAGTTCAAGGAAGGAATGAACAAGGTGGTCTTACAATACCAGGCATCTGAGATGTGGGGATGGACTCTACTTCTTTAGCGGGAGTTGCGATGGTGGAAACGAGACGGGCGGTGGCGCCAATTCGAAAAGTTCCTCAGAGCACTCCCCATTATAAAGACGGTTGAACACGCAGAGAGCCACGTCTCTCCGTAAGCTAAGGTCCTCCATACCGTCTGTGAGTTTGGGATCATCAACAATACGAACAGCCCTACGTTGGATGGAGTCAAGCTGGTATTTGGGAGCTCCTGCCCAGAGATGCAAGCAATACTCCATATGGGGTCGGACTCGTGTTTTATACAACAATTACTGCTTGTCGGCAGAAATAGGTAAGGCGGCAGTACTTCCCTGGACGAAATCTTTCACAAGAATATCTACTGCCACAATTTAGTCCATCTAAAGCCGGAGAAATGGTCTTTACTGTTACTCCTGCAATTGTAATAGTTTTATTTTATTATTGCAAAATTTTGTCGATCTCCGCTTTTTACTTTGGTAGCTAATCTCTTATCTATTAACTTAATCTTGGAACTCCTATAATCCCACCCGTAGTGTCGCATTACCATGGCTCAAAGAGGTTAAAGGTTTTTGGCACTGCAACTTTCCTTTGAAGATAGTATCATTTGACACCAGTTTAACGCGGGGTTAAAGATAGTTATAAAATTGTTTTACACTTTGATAGCAAATATATTGTACGAGAAGTTATTACTGCCCTTTCCCTTTGTTTTGATATTCAAAGATGATCGTGATAGCGTTATTAACACATGACCAAATTTAGCGGAAGGTTACGCTCAGCGGTTTGATAGATATTTGTAACATAACCGCCGATATCTGGCGAAAGGTTACATAAATACATGCACAGGGTGTCCTATAAAAAGTATGATATAATAAACTATGGATACTAGACACTGTCTATCCTGCATGACATCATCATCGGTTTGCACAGACTGTAGAAAGCTGATAAGTATCACAGTTTGGACGAAGTGCAGTGACTATATTGTGAACAGCCAGTGTTTTGAATCGACGTTTGTTATGTGTAATGCACATAAAACTCCCTACCATAAACTTCCCCTTAACGTATTCCATTCAGAATCTGACGGTAGATGTAGTGCTCAGCACAAAGAATGTTCTATCAAAAAATATACACGTACATATTTTAATGCTATCAAGTGACGGAACGAACTAACCATGCCACTGGTGATAAGCGCCTACCCATAAAGTAAAAATAAACAGTTGCAATGCCACTCAGGGCTTTAAATCAAAGAAATAAGGGGCACTGCCCCATCAACTGGACCGCAGTATGCAGTACATTACTCCTTGACGGTAGATATAGTGGCAATACTTCCATAAATATATATATACCAGCAGGTAGTGCTCACCGTTACATGTCTTAAATAGGATGCAACTTCCAAATGCTATTACTACTAGCTTTCCGTGGCTTATTCACAACACAAAATACTGTTATAACTTTTTGTTTCATCCTATATAGATGGCACATACAATTTGTACTCATTTAATTATTTCCTGCCATAACTTAATTGAAGTGTTCACGCCGAAGAATCTACAGCACGCTATGACTTACACTTGGATTCATAAGTCCGTTTTGTAAGTGGCATAGAGTTCAATTTAAATCTTAAGTGTATAGAGAGACACATGCCTTTGTCCGTACCATTCCCTATTAGATAGACATCTGCCAACAAACACCGAGACACACGATATATCGTACAGTTCTGACAGATGACATGAAAACAGTACACTTCACATAGAAATACTGATGTTACTGTTTAATTACAACATTTTATAAGTAACCTTCTCTTTAATAAGTGGATGGGATCCAATTTCATCCATTTATCAAGTCTTGGGCCTGCTAATTATGTTGTTAATGTACGTTAGTCCACTATTTCAATGCTAATTAAATGCTTCCCTACAAGCTTCTGTTTTGCAAATTATATGTAATGTTCACGTTTAGTGCTGTCCGTATACTGATATATAATTCTGAAATTATCTAAGCGATCAATTTGAGAACAAAAATATTTGCACGAAAATTGAAACCATGCCTACAAAATAGAAATAAACAACAAACACAATTGAAAAATAATAAGAATTTACAATACTGTGTAGAGTTGATTTCATCTCGTCCCCGTTTTTGTGGACAACTAATATATAGAAAACGCGCACAAAAACGTCAACCAAAATATCAGTGGTGTTCCACACGCAGTGCAACTAATTATACATTTATAACTTTTATAGTAGCAGTATAGTTCCTTGTGAAAGAGTTCGTACAGGGAAATACTGCCACCTTACCTATTTCTGCCGCCAAGCAGTCAGCATTGCTGTGTTCCGGTTACGAAGGGTAAGGGTGCTGGTGAAATTACAGGCACATGGGACTTGTCAACTTATGTCTCAGAGTGACGGGCGCAGTAGCAATGCCCCTCAGATCTTTGCGATTTAAAGCTATGAGTGGCTCTGCAACTGTTACGGACAGGAGTGTAGCCTTACCATCAGGCGTACGACTTGTTCGTCCCGTCACTTGATATCATAAAAAAACTGACTATGACAAAGTATTAAAGGTTTGCTTCCTTCTTTCCGTACCTTCAAACTTAACCAAAATGTGTGAAATCGACTTTATTTCGATGAGTTAAAGGCAATGTGAGCATTACAGTTCCGGTTTTCAAGGGCAAAGGTGCTGGCATCGAGTATAGACACATGAGACTTGTCAACTTGTCTCAGGGTAGCGAGCACATTGGAAGTGCCCCTCGGATCTTTATGATTTAAACGTCTGAGTGCTCTCTGAAGCTCTGAATTGGAACTGCTAAGGACAGACGTGTCGCTTATCACCAGGCGTACGACTTGTTCGTCCCGTCACTTGGGGACATAAAAAAAATTGGTTAAATTAGTAACGGTCGGAAAAACTAATTGGTGCCTCCAAGGCATTCAACTACTACTTTAAACTAGGCAATCACTGGTCTTTAGATCGAAAAGGGATAACCAATTACTATAAGTAAATGTCGACTATCCAAACCGGTTAAATCACTAGGAAATTTAGTATAAAAAGTTGATTTCTTTTTTTAATTAAAAAAAATACTAGCAAAGGTGGTGACTTCCAATCTTAAATCAACTATTCACTTATACAGAACACCTTGCACATATACAATAAAGTTTAGTGTACTAACAAAACATTATATTACAAAGTTATTGTAAAGACCAACGTAGAAACAAATGAAGACTACAAAGTGCTCTTTTTAAAAATTAGAAAAGAAAGGCTTAACCAATGATTAACTCGCAATCTGACACCAGGTGCACCATACACCCGGTAACAGACAAGTAATAGTTAGTCGGGTAATAACGTAATAGTTACATGTAATAGTTACACGGACAGTGAAGAGGGTAAAGAGATGGTTATCGGGACCGCGGGCTATCTGTGAAACGATATTTAATGCTTCATCAAGATTGATGACCTCACGGGTACGGTAGGTGTATGGAAACTAGTGATACTGCTGAATGTATTCTTTTCATAGTTCTTATTAGACTTTGACATCTTTCTGATATCTACAGTAAGTGTGGTGCTGGAGGAAAATATTGAGAGTCCGTTGGACTGATTTTCGCCCCAAATACACATATCACACATATCTGCAGGAGTTTAACGTCCAAACCAGACTGTCCACCTTATATCTACGTAGAATACTTGATTTCTTTGGTCATATTGCTAGGAAAGAAGTGTAGAACCTCGAACAACTAATAGTCACCACACGGATGGACTGTAATCGTCCGACAGGTCGCTGTCCCACAAGATGGTCCGACCAACTTTATACGGCTCTCGGCATGGGTCTCCACGATACGCTAGGAGGAAGAGGAATAACTGCTCCGTCTACATGTTGCTAACTGGCCCTGAAAAAGCTATTACAAGCATAGTTGCGTTGCACATGTTTTCAGTGTTACTTTCCATGAACAAACAAACCACACTTGCGCTACGAATTTTTTAAATCGAATAAAATCTTCTTTTTTCCGGTGGTAAGTGACATGCCTTCTCATACCAGTTACAGTACCTGTTAGAGCTTTTTTTATGATACTCTGTGCTTTAAAGCGTAAAGATTTGAAGGGGCCTGCCAGTACACGCGCCACCCTTAGACATAGAGTTAAAAAGTCCCATGTAACTGTAACTACAGCTGACATCACAATAGAAATAGGTACGATTGAAGTATTTCCCTGGACGAACTCTTTCACAAAGAGCTCTGCTACTCCTAACATCTCAAACAAACCTACATCAGCTGGTCGGTCGATTTTTATAGGAAGTTAATTAAATTTTTTTAGAATATGCAGGGGTTAATACGTTTCATTTTAATGGGAGAAATAGCGCGCCGATTTTGATATCCTTTAAAATAAATGTTGGAAACTAAACCAGTATTAGAATTAAAAAAACTTACTTCTTTTTCTTAATCTCCTATCGGAGATTGGACAACATCATGGTAATCCTGACTTTAGAGGTTACCGCTTTAAAGAGCGAGGTGGTACTGCTGCTAAACCATTTCCTCAAATTTTTCAACCAGGAGTGCCGCCTTCTACTAACACTTCTTTTTCCAGCGATTTTGCCTTGGATGATGAGCTGGAGTAATTTGTATTTATAGTTCCTCATGACGTGGCCTAAGTACGACATCTTCCTGCATTTAATGGAGTTGATGAGCCCCACTTTTTTCTGCAGTTTATTGAGTACTTCTGCATGTGTAACCCGTTCGCGCCACGAGATTCTCAAGATACGGCGGTAAATCCACATCTCAAAAGTCTCCAGCATCCTTGTTGTGTACTGTGTGAGAGCCCAAGTTTCTACGCCGGACTGAGAAAACGTAACAGCGTACATTGCGCTATCTTATGCCGAGACTCAGGTTCCTATCACACAGCACTCTATTCATTTTAAAGAAATTTGCACAAGCCATTTCGATACGGACTTTTATTTCTTGAGCACGATCTCCACTTTCATTCACCCAATTTCCTAAATACTTATTATTAACAATGTTGCTAATTCTGTACCATGTATGTACTCTGAACTGTCCTACCTCTAAAGCCATAAATCTACTGTGCCTCACATATTCACCACAAAATTACTTGTTTCTGCATAATAGCATATTTATTTAGCACGAGTAATTACGCTGCCGCCGGCGACGTTCGTGACTGCGCCCGCGCTGCGTCATCCATCAGCTACGTGACACTGCTACCATCGACTGAATATAATCAAGAAATTTTATTATAACAAAGAACATAATCGAAGCTGATCGGAGCTAAGAAAAAACCATAGTTCTCGCAACGTACTTTAATAAATTCATATTGATTCGTAACAATGACAACGTCTTCCGTATCTCAGTTATCGCTAAGTATCTACGCAGTATGTGAAAAACAAAGGAAGTGCCATAAGCGCCCAGTTACACGAGGCGAAAGTTTTCCCCGCCTTTATGTGCATTAATGGCGAATCTGAATTCTACTTACTAGGCAACAACATTTAAATTCCTCTGAATGCGGCCTCCGCGTAAAGCACATTCAAGCCAGGCTCGCCCACGTGCCCAGGATGCTCATTTAAGTTAAAACGTAAAAGCTAAACCAATAGAGCGTATTTTGCCATGACAGACGCACGCGGTCGGTGCGCGGAGGCATCGCGGATTCCGCGCGAGGTAAGCGCGATGAAATTCGAATAAATGCGCCCTTAGCCTCAATTACTATCAGAATCGCTGTTGCCAAAACTCACACTATCATAATATATTATGTCAAAAGTAGGAACTGTCGATAACAATAATATAACAACGCACGCTGTCATAGCCTCGCGCTAGGAAAACGGGAAACCCTGTGCTACGGGTGCCATGGACACACACACACACATAGACAAATACAAATTACATCCAAAGTCATGAGAGAAATAAATGTAAGCCATACAAACATTTCTCCCAGCCCGGGAATCGGACCCGGGACCACTTGCGCGTATGGCCAAAACTTTTCTGTTAGCAAATTGAACATATGTATTGTGTGGATACAGTTCTCATTACTACGAACCTTGTCGTTTAAAATGCGACTAGAAACATTGTTATGTACGTTTTAAAGTATAAATAATTTTTTTTAAAGTTATCGGAGGCTTAAAGATTCTACGAACGAAATTGTTGGTAAGTTTTCACTTATAAAAATTATCCATTTTGCAGATGTGGCCTTGTTAAACCAAGGGTACCATTTCATTTGAAATATTTTTATTTAGTACATGTTTGCTATTCGATCAGAAACTATGAAGTAAAAATAAAAAATCAAGATTTCGTAATGTGTAAAGAAAGCCCTTTTATATGGGTCGAATGAGGTGAATCTAAAAGCATGAGTGGGTGCTTGAACGGTTATATATGGGTGGAATCTGAAAGTGTAGCAACTAGGTCAAATGGAGGATATTTGTCGTAGTTGCTACACTTTCAGATTTCTCTCTACCATTTTAGAACCCATTTTTAAAACGTGAATATAAATGCGGACAATTAAATCGACAACTATGCCAAATTTCAAGTCCTTAGCAATTCTGCCTCCGTACGTGACGTCGGTGATGACTAGTGATGAGTGATTTATTTATTTATTCATTCATTGACCGAATATATAACCAGAAATAGAGATGAAATAAGAGCCATCAATCCGTAGCAACTCATCAGGCAAATGTATCCTATAATACATTTATATATATCAACACCCGTTTGCGCTGAAATCACAAATTAGAAAGCTGAAATAGTACAGCGCCAACAACTGACCTGTGCGTACGTCTCCGAAAATTCTAAAAATATTCTATATTTATTGTAATACAGATTATTATCTAACAATGGGGAGCTGTTTCATTCGGTGGTATGGGAAAACATCAAAACACCTAATTACAAAACAAACAGAATCACTTTTCACCGGTAATTAAATATTAAATATGTAATTTTTCAATTTTCGTCCATTAAAGCAAAGCTCAAGTTAAACTGGTCGAATTGAAGTGAAACAATTGATAACATCCGCCAACTGTTTCGAATTCGGGCTGGCCAATCGGAGCGCAGTCGCCGCCGTAATGATTTGGCAGAATAGTTTTCAAACAAATTAAATGACATTTCGTCTCTATTTCTGATTATATGTATACTCGGTGTTCATATTGTACAACTTACACTGACAGTAACAATAACTAAACATGTGAGCTATAATTAATAAGGGTTAAGTTAATCACCGCCCAAAAGAAAGCTGCGGAATTTCGATCACAGATCTTCGTGTGATAACCGTCTCCAAGTAGTAATCAGCCGATGTCAGAAATTTCGATTTTGAGTTACTGAATATGTCAGTATCTTTATCTAATTTTTTTTATGAGACCATGTGACGGGACGAACAAGTCGCCCACCTGGTGATAAGTGACACACCTGTCCATAACAATTGCAGTACCACTCAGTGATTTAAATCACAAAGATCTGAGGGGTACTGGTCCCGTGTGCCTGTAAGAGAGAGCGAGGGAAGTACTGCCATCTTACCTATTTCTGCCGCCAAGCAGTAATGTCAGCATTACTACGTTCCCGTTTAGAAGGGTAAGGGTGCTGGTGAAATTACATGCATATGGGACTTGTCAACTTTATGTCCCAGGGTGACAGGCGTAGTGCCACTTCAACTGTTATGGTCAGACATGTAGCTTACCATCAGGCGAACGACTTGTTCGTCCCGTCACTTAATATTATATAATATAATATAAAAACATAGACACCAGCCCCCGTTACAAAGTTTTTACATTAACACTGAAGGTCAGAGTGATTTATTCATAATCAAGTGGCTAATACAAATACAATGATAACAAAAAAAAATTATCAAAATTACATTTTCATAAATTTACTAATTTATGAAAATGTAATTTATGTTAAGAATAATAGTAATTGGATGTACTGTGTACTTGGATGACTATTATAACTTTTTGATAAAAAACATACCTCAAGAGCTTTTTTTGTAAAGCGGTCACCGTCGCCTATAAACGCCTGCAACGCCAGTGGCGTCACGAGCGCGTTGCCAACCCCTTAGGATCCTGAAGTTCGTGAAATGACATCTTATTGCCAAGTTTTATTGAAATTATTAATTAACTACCTCCTATATATTTATACAATATATTTATTAACTACCTCCGTGGCCGAACGGTTACCATGCCGGACTGCCACGCAGAGGTCCCAGGTTCGATTCCCGGGCCGAGAGAAATAGTTGTATGGCCTACAATTATTTCTCTCGTGAGTTTGGGTGTAATTTGTGGTTGTCTATGTGTGTGTCCATGGCATCCGCGACACAGGGTTTCCCTAGTGCGGGGCTATGTTGAGTGTGTGCGTTATTTATTTATTTAAATCAGTTACCGGAAAGTGCGCGAAACCGGATTCATCCCCTAGATTCACCCTTAGAAGTGGAATGTTTACTTCAGATCAATACTCAGGTACCCTCTTCCCAACAAAAAAGAATTATCAAAATTGGATCACTAATTTTTCTTTCAAAATGAATAACATTTTATTAATTTTAACCAACTTCTGCTGTCCCGATTTTTTCCTCCTATATAATGAAATCATTCTTATGAGAAATTGAGTCTATCAGCAAAAAAAAATAATCAATATTATAAATTTTGTACGAAAAACGTTTTGTTAAATTTGACCAACTTCTGGTGTCCCGATTTTTTCTTTCATTACAATCAAATGATCCTTACATGAAATTGAGTCGATTAACACTAAAACATATAAATCAATTTTATTCATTTTCATGAACAACTCACGCTTGACCAAAAAATTGTTTATGTCAAAATTGTTTTCACAAAAAAAGATTTAATGATTCCTAAGAGAGTTTCACTGTATTTACTATGGTGTCGGATTTACCCATACTGTCCCAGTAAAAAAATCACACTGTATTGTTATTGATACTGCACAATAATGTAAGTCAGTTACTAACTGACAAACCATTTGCTTAATGGTCTGCGGCGGCGTGGATATTATGCATTACTTCAAGGTAACACTAAGTACCTTCAACTTAAGTACTAATAAAACTTAAAGAAACTTTATAGCTTTTGTAAGAAACAAAACAAAACGTGAGATAATACAGTTAGCAGAATACGAAATAAATACTGTGGAAATAACTTTGAATACCGTAAAAACTGATGATAAATTTTAATTATGTACGGTAATAAAATGTTAGTGGTTAAGAATACTAATACTCCACAAATTCCATTGGTGTCGTAAAAAGTGGCCAAGAGATGATTAGTAGGTGGCAGCAGCGGCTTTGTAATTAGATTGCAGTTTTACTGCTACCGATAACTCGACGGCGTTAATGAAGATTGCAGAGAACAATGGCAAAATCATAGTTAAAAGAATTTAATTTAATAAATAAAATTTAATTTAATTACAAATTTGAATAAAAGAAATTCATTGGATTTTTCAAATTATAGTAGCGGCCTATCTAAGTTTGGAAATAAAATCATAGTTAAAAGAAACTCTAATGACTAATTCGTATGTAACCGGACTGATATCTACAACTGTCAGTTTTTAATATGTTAACGTTGAGCGACATCTAGCCGCCAAAAAAGGAATTTCAGTACCTCGTATGGATATGGTCCACATTTAGTGCACGTAATATCAAATGTACTGATTCGACCGATCTGTAATAAGCTAATAAAAGATTAACTACTTCATTCCAAAAAAGAAAGTCGATAATATCTTGTCCAAAAAGAAAATGGAAAACGTGCCGAAAAAGTTCCCAAAATCAGGAATAGATGGCACGTTTCACAAAAAATAATTTGTGTTCGAGTTACTAGTGTAATGATCTGTGATATGTTGTTAATTAATTCAGTTTTATTGTTATGACTTAACTTCATGCCTTTTGATCATACCAGTACACAAAATGTGTTCTGTAGTTTATAATAATACACCGAATATATTTTATTCAATTACGTAACACATGCCCTCCAAAACTTGAAACTAGAACATCTTTAATCCCTGACTTCTCAGAATAATAAACCCAAAACAAAATCTGTTCAGGCATTTCAAATCTATATTTTCACATATTTTTCATAAACAAACGCTTACAAATTATGTCAACAAACTCCTATATAATTATAGGAGTTTGCCATTGTCCTTGACCTGCTTTCAACACTTGACTAATTTAAACTGTGAAAGTATTCAAAAATCGTGGTAGCCAAATTGTTTGATCTGCCGCCTCTCAAGCAGAGGCCGTGGTTTCGAATCCGGACACTTTTGCCTTGTTCGGAATTTATGTGCGGAATATAATTCGAAATAGGAAAATATGTGATGAAACTTGTACGTCCAAATAGATTCACAACTTCGGAAAACATGTGAAGTCTCCAACCTGCACTGGGCCAGCGTGGAGGAATGTGGCCTAAACTCTCGCCTGAAAAAAAAACCATGTGCTCAGCAGTGCGACATTAGGATGGCATGTGAATTGTTAATCGCCTGACATCAATATCAGATCAATAACACGAAAACCATGACCCAAACCGACCACACAATTCGAAAGCTACAGACTAGAACAACATGTAAAGTGAAACAATTTACTCGGGCGACTACCTAGAACGTCATTATCTCCAGCCATTAATCTTCTCAACTTAAATCGTTCTCATTTCACACCAAATAAGTTACGGAGAAGGCGACTCGCCTTGCCTCTGCGCTGGCGTACGGGGCACCTGCAATTACGCATGGTAATAGTGGCCGGCGCGCACGCATCCGCGCCTACAGGAAACGTCGTTTTCGACTTCGCTTCGCTTGACGTTTCGCCTACATTGATGGATATCTTTGTTTCGAACTGACTGTTTGCATACTTATTTCTTTTACTATAGCTTTTTTGCATTTATTGCGTGGTATTGCTTTCATTTTATATATGGAACGTTATAGGTTTCAAGATGCTCAAAAAGATAGTACGAATGATGATTGTTTTTTTAGTCTTAAAGGTAAATAATTGTGCACGAAAGGAGCCTCCCCGCACTACTTACCGTTCCTTTCCAGTACGACTGGTGTACCCTGTGCAACAATCTGCGAGTAGTATTTTTTAATATTTTATTTATTTCAATCGTTTACGCTCTACAAAAAAAACAGGAACCAAAATTCTGAAGCTTTCGTTGTATTTTTTTTCTAGACGCAGACACAACAAACGTAATATAACGCCACGATCATGGACGTCTTTCGAACGTTTTAAGTGCTACGTGACGTCACTAAAATGGTCCATACAAACGCACTAATGCGGGATGTATGCGGAAAATGCACGAAACTACAACAGAGTGTGGTCTTAAATACACACTGGCTGTTTGAATTGGTCTAGGTCACACGAAGTAAATTAAAAAACTACACAGAAAAAAAGGATTTCTACTAATAAGAAAGAGCAATTTCTCAAAATATTTGCTAATTCTGAAAAAATATTTATTAAAAGTAATAAAATATTGTCACTACAAAAATACTGCTTATCTTTTTCTAATACAATTTTACTCTTAACTTTATTCTAACTTTGAGACAAATACGTTCACTTCAAGATTTTATTTCATTTCTAATCAATTAATTGGACATTACTTATATCAAGAAATTTTTACCTCTTACATCAAATTTAAATAATCTTAAATGAATTCAAAATTTCTTGGGTGTATTTTAAGAAAATATATTCTTAAACAAAAAAAGAAGTAGTTTTCTATTCAGATTAATATTCTAAATTCTAGAGTATATTCTTAAAGCAACATTTCGTTGCGTTTTCATAGTCAATCTTGTCGTGACATGTCGCCGAAGGCGCACGCGGTATCGATTACTTTTACTTGTGCTTGTAATCATAAAAATCATAAACAGTCATTTATCCAAAGAAACAATACGTAGTATCTCTACTTTGGAAAAATGACCGTTAAAGACATAAATTAAGAAATTTGGTTACAGCATGAAATCAAACTACACTTGTAACAAGTATAACATGCAATTAGTTCCATCACGCCACTGCTAGATGGCATTAGATGTACTCTGAAACGCGCTATCGTTTTGTTAACTTCAATAGTATAAAGTCATCTCATATATTTGGGTTTGTTAGTGCTTTCTGCCGCTGTAGCGTTTATACGGCACTGGATGGTCCTCAAGTATTTGAGAAGATTCCATATTTCCATCCTATTTCTGCTACTTTAAGGTTTGGCACTGTTGGGTCCATAACCCTGTAAATTTATCCTTTTTGATATTAGAAAACATAAATCTTCAGTCAAATAATTAAGTACCTCTCAATTTTTCATTCTTTTTTTTTTTCAAATCAAAATCGGACATTTCTAATAACAAATAAATATTTTGTTGAATCTAAGTGGCTTTGTGACTTGAAGTAAATTAATTTGCTCTTGGATTAAATATTTCTGTCTTGTAACGAAAATACACTTTTGAGACGTTTTTTTACTATTATCAAGTAATTATTCTCTAGCGTCTATAGGGAGAAGATCGTTTTGTTGGATTTAATAAATTTGTCTTCATAAAAAGAATTTTGTCTTTTTCTAAGTAATCTGTTTTTACCGTGTACGTACTTTTTACTCCTTAGGGATTCAATAATGCACTTCATTCCCGCTTCGTTAATTTAACACACAAAAATTAGTTATCGTTGTCAATTTAATGTCAACAATAAATAATAAGAAAAAATATACCAACGGATATGTATTACAAATAAATAAGTAATGTACGACAAATCGCGTAGTTGAACGTGTCGTAATTTTTTTTTTCATCGAAAGAGAAAGATTAGGTGCACCACAATCCATCATCAAGTTTCAATTTCAAAAACCTTTTCCACGCTAGCGTGGACGCTTTTGCGCGCAGATTTCTAATGAGAAAGAAAGCCTTTTCGAGCTAGTGAGGTGCAAAATGTATTGACTTTTTTTTTATTGTGACTCGGCAAAATGACTGCACCGCGCCTGATAGAAAGTGCGAATACAGTCCAGAGATGAGAGTAACGGATGGAAAGCACAAATATTTTCACTCCGTCACTATCATTTTGCCGGTCTGACCAAATGCTTCTTCACACTACGTTTGAAGGACCCGGCATAAAAACGAATTGCCAAACTTTTTAGTGCGGGCCGGTATTGAACTGACCCTCCAACTGTGGCAACGCACTCCGGCACGGGTGGTCCGCTGATGGAAAGGAGAGGAAGGGATAAGGTTGAATAACTCTTCAGAGCACTCACCGTGGTACAGGCGATAGAATACGCTAAGGGACGCTATATCTCTGCGAAGCTGTAACGACTCCGCATGCTCAGTTACATGAGGATCGTTGCCAACACGGAAGGCGTAGCGCTGCAGTCCATCTAGGGCATCGAGCAAGTACTTGGCAGAGCTGTCCCTATTGTTTTATTGGTATAAAGAAAATAACTTAATCGATATCTCCACATCGAAGTTGGACTATCACTATCAACTAGGCGATAGAGGTTGGTAATAGGTGAACTTCTATGGCGATACTGAAGTAATAATAATTTATAGCATCGCCCGAAGCGTAATGCAGTTAGCCATGATGATGGTAAAAGGGCCGTTTTGAAATATCGATCTGATGGTAAGAACGACAGGTCGGGGCACGATGTTTTGCCACTTTAGTGTTTTATTACTGGAGCTTTTAAACGAAAATGTGTAAAGGTGAACGAGTTTTATTATTTGTTGTTTTTATTTAAATACAGACGAACGCTTAGTCACTGTTTCAACTGATATTAAACCATGATGTGGCCCATAATGATACGCGTTGTTCTAGTTAGTGCCTATTCACTTCAATGTTGATCACATTGATGACAGCAAGTGCGGGTCGGGCAGGTGTCAGGTCGGAAGCACGGCGGGTGTAATTCCGTGTATTTATTTATATGGACGACAACACGCCACGAGCGGGCGCGGGACCCGATCTGCGTTTGTCCCAAATACTGCACGTCTCCCCTTGGACACAACATTATAATGCAAAGTATACGAGGCACCTTTTTTGTTTTATCATAAATTGCCTGTACTGCAAGTACCACAACAACGAAATCAATTCCTCAGAACAGATTATTTCCCAAATTGTTCTGAGGACCTCCGTGGTCGAGTGACTTGCTTACCGGTATTTTGATGTCGCCATATCTGAGGTCCCAGGTTCGAACCCAGCCGGGTCAACGTAGAAAAAATAACTTTACTATATTGTCTCAGGTCTGGGTGTTAATGGTACCGTCGTTGTTTCCGATTTCCATAACACAAGTGCTTTAGCTACTTAGTTTAGGACAGAACAACGTACGTGATGTTGTCTAATATTTATTTATATTACATTTATGTTCTACCGGGAATCGAGTCCGGGACCTCCTCTATCTAGCACTCACTGTGTTAACCGTTGGGCCACCAAGGCCGTCAAACTAACAACCTCTGTAACAATTATTAAATTATTACGCCACGTTTTTATACCACTTACACCGCATGTAGGGGCACCGTGCCGAATCGGTAACCTGCAACTGATCGCATCATTATTTTCTGTTAAACTGGGTAAATAACCGTCATTTTTAACATAACGTTTTATTATTCTGTGTTAATGTACAGTTAGTGCCTCGGCATTTTGTGATAACACTTCGGTGCTTTATAATTACTTAATTCAAGTAAGAGTTCAATATTACGTACATTATTCAAAATATTCATTCCCTTTGCTTTTAATAACCAAAGTAAACAAGTATAAATGAACATTTCTAGATCAAATAGATATAGAGCTCCTTGTGAAGGAGTTTGTCCAGGCAGTAGTAACATTCGTCGTGTGAGTTATAGAACAAGAATAGTAATGTTATGATTTCCTACATTACTTCCTTAATATCTTTCAAGAATATTAACACTTAGGGTCGTATTCCAGAACTCTACTCAATGCTCAAGTCAGGATTTGAGCAGACGTGAGTATGATTTCAAGCACTGGAAGTACGACCCTAATGGCAAGGACTTGAGTATGATTTTCAGTGCTGACTGCAATACTCAAGTCCTGACTTGAGTATTGAGTAGAGTTCTAGAATACGACCCTTAGATTCAAACATAATTATTCATACAATTCCTTTTGGAACAACAGATATCGATCAATTGAAAAAAACCTTATTTATATTTAACGCGGTTTCAATTTCCCGTGTACCTATTCCAACTGGCTGCGCAGACGCGCGTCCCTTCTAATCGACGTCGACGCCTGCGCAATCAAATATTCGCGTCATGTCTCGTGCCCATCTCTGCCTTTAATAAAATAATTTAGTGAATGTACATTTACACGCGAATTGTTACAAATTTACAATCGCTCTGGAATATCAATTACAATACAAAAATTAGGAATGTAAGGGCAAAAGATGGAATTAGTTTCTAATGTATTAAAAAAGGTCGTTTATCGGAACCGATTTTGGCAGCGCACGCTACTTCTTTGTGAAAGATTACATTAACACGTAAATAAAGTTAAGTACAGTCACGTTCAATAATATGCACAATTGGATTCGTATAGAAATTTTCATCATTTTCGATTCTTCGATAATCGTTGGCGAATAGACATGATTGAAGTGGATTCTTATTTTTCGGTTTATTCGATTATCTTCAATTATATCCATGTGGATGAATGTAATAATGATTTTTTTATGTAAAAAAGATACGATATAAATATTACAAAACTTCAATAAACTTGTCTGGTGATATTTGATTGTATTTTCATTACATATATAGAATGAAATGTACTTATAACTAACAAACCCTTATTTCATTTAAAAAAAGTTTGTAAAAACAAAAATACAAAATGTTACATCCCAAAATATATAGTTTCTTTAAAAATATTTCTAAACACATAACCTATATTAGCAATTGATATTACGTTACCAGGGGAAGGCGTTTACGAACATGGAGCTTCTATGACACGTGCTTTAGGAATATCTCTACATAAGGAACTATTACGAATAAAGATAAAAACATAACATTTATTCCCACAAGTTCCATGCATGGAACTCTTGGGTTACAATTGTTCCATGTGGAACTGAGTACATAGAACTACTGAGAATAAACCGTATTTGCTACTCAAATGGTCTTTTGTTCGACAACTTTTGTACAAACATATTGTTTTAATTTTTCCTCAGACAGTAACCCGTGCACGTAAAGCACTATGTGCACATGGGACTTCTTAACTTTACGTCTCAGAGCGACGAGCCCAATGGCAGTGTCCACCAGCAGCTTGATTTGGATTGCCTCTCCCGATCGGAAACTGCGGCTTGTATTCGAGAACTCTACTCAATGCTGAAGTCAGAATTTGAGTATGGTTTAAAGCACTCGAAATCATACTCAAGTCCCTGCCATTAGGGTCGTAGTTACAGTGCTTGTGTTTCCAGTGCAATCCTGACTTGAGCATTGATTAGAGTTCTAGAATACGGCCCTAATTCTCTTCCGAGTCGAGACGCATAATTAAATTCACAACTGGCCGTTGTGAAATGTTTGACATTTCAAATCGGAACAATACTTGATTTAATTCACAAATTAGAAAGATATAGTAGGAATCGGGTTCATCTTCTCGCTCGGAAACTCATCTGATTTCGATACTCTTATATCGATCGGGTCGATTCCGTTTTGAATTAAAATCAGCCTGCAAGTCTTTGCAATTGGCACTGCTACTGGGTAGGTCGCTTGTTACCAAACAAACGACTTGTTCATCCATCATTGGACATCATGAAAAAAAAAATTATAAATTTCATTAATTTTGAAACGGTGTGTAACAAAAGTTTTCCCATTGACACTGATAAAAAGTTATTTAAGATAAACATAAATTTTGATGAAATTACAGCACTTGTCAACTTACGTGTCAGAGTGACAGGCGCAGTGGCAGTGCCTCTTAGATCTTTGTGTTTTCAAGCTCTGAGTGGCAACTGCAGCTGTTATGGATGGGCGTGTAGCTTATCAACAGGCGCACGACTTACCCATCCCGTCACTTGATATTATAATAATCGGTACAGAGTACTAAAAATACTAGACCTCAAAAGTTCTCTAGTTTGCTAATCTTAGAGGTGGAATACATAATCAAATTTAAATGAAACCACTTCTGAGTTAACCTTCATCCAACAAAAAAGAATCATCATAATCGGTTCTCAGACATATAGTTATCGCGTAACATACATACAAAAAAAAAACAGAAAGTTTTGTGATAGATGTGTTAATTATACAGTAATCAAATTAAAATCATAGTGCTTGATAGACTCATTTGGAATAAATTAAATTATCACTTTTATTTTCTTTTTAACCGACTTCAAAAAACGGTGTACGTACGCGGCCGAAAGGAAAAAAGGAGAAGATTCTCTATTCAACTGTACTTTTTGTGTGTATATGTTACGCTATATCTCCGACATTTGTGAACCAATTTCAATGATTCTTTTCTTTTTTCTTTTTTTCTTAAAGTAGTCCCATTCAAATTTGAAGAATATTTTCCACCTCTAAGGGTGATAAGTTTGGGGAATCCGGTTATTGAATTTGAAAAAAAATGTTATGATGACCTAGAACTTATAATGGAAACAGCAGACAGATGAGAGTAAGTCCTGAACAGTGTACAGCGCCTACCTTGTATTTGGGCTCACATAATTAATTTTGCCGCGGACTTCCATATATTATCGACGAGGAGATGGCGGTAACGAACACATTGGAAACGAATCAGTAAACTTTTGAGGTTTTTTAATAGCAGTAAGGCTGCGTGTGAAAGAGTTCGTCCAGAGAAGTACTGCCACCGTCCCTATTTCTGTCGCCAAGCAATAATGTGAGCATTATTTCGTTCCGTCTTGGAAGGGTAAGGTTGTTGGTAAAATTACAGGCACATGGGACTTGTCAACTTATGTCTCAGAGTGACGGGCGCAGTAGCGATAACCCTCAGATCTTTGCGATTTAAAGCTCTGAGTGGCACTGCAACTGTTACAAACAGGAGTGTAGCTATACCATCAGGCGTACGACTTGTTCGTCCCTTCGCTTGGTATCAAAAAAAAGGTCGTTCGTTAGTCATTCTCAAACTCTAAGGTGTAGGCCTCTTTCAGTTTATGCCATCTTTCCCGGTCTTGAGCAGTTTCTAACAACTTCGTGCCAGTCAATCTTTTGATATCGTCGTATCAACGCATCTGTGGTCTTCCTCTTAGGCGTTTCTCGCCCCACGGTCTCCATTCTATCACTGCTTTGCACCAAGAGCCTTTCTTGCGCGCGATATGGCAAACCCATTCCCACTTCAATTTCGCAACCCGCTTAGTAACATAGCTCACTTTATTGTGCTCTCTGACCTATTTGTTTCTTTTGCGGTCTCTAAGCGTAACTCCTACCAGTTTACTTTGGAGCATATCCTTAGTAAAAACCCAGGACTTACCTCTGTACGTAAGCACCGGCAAAATACATTGGTCGTGATGCGAGCTTTTTGTTCGGCATTGATTTTTTCAATTATGTTCAATGTAGAATTTATAATTGACACTTAAGATATATTACGATACCTAACGTTAAAACATTTGTCATTATATAGCTTTCACTCATTAGTTTTTCGGCGTCCGGTGAATATTACGCATTCCCCTCAAGGCGGTAGGCGCACGTCGCACGTTTCCGGCGACCGTACATCTTTATGCATGAGGCTTATCAATTTGTAGCCGCGCTTACACACTAGCCGTATGTAATTATCAGGATAATATTTACATATTTATGTTCAATTATGGCTCGGCCACACTGTGCGGCCAACTTTCTAAATGTAATAGGACACCAGAGTGTCTCAAGCAATCGTTACCGGTATTCAAACGTAGCTCACAATCGCTAATCGATAAGCAATCCCGGAATGCAGTTTACTTATAATTATATAGCCCCGCACTAGAGAAATCCTGAATCGCGGATAAAATAAATATAAGTCATACAAATATTTCTCCCGACCCGGCAATCGAACCTGGGATTTCTGCGTGTTAGCATGTTAACTTTTCGGCCACGGAGGCAGTTAATATATGATTGTACTGTTAGTGAATTTCATTAGCAAAAAACGTACTTGTGAAAAAGTTCGTCCAGAGAAATAGTGCGCCACTGTACCTACTTCTACCGCCAAACACTAATGCGAGCATTACTGCGTTCCGGTTTTGAACGGTAAGGGTGCTGATGAGGTTACACGCACATGGGATTTCTCAATCCATGTCCCAGGGCAACGGGCATACTGGCAGCGCCCCTCAGATTTCCATTTATTATATTTCGTGACAAATAACCAAATTAAAATTGTTAATGCTTGTTAAAACCTAAAACCTCGTATTGAGAATAAGACTGCCTTCCACTAACTAAAACGTGGCTAAATGACAAAACATTTTTTGAGATATCATAAAAAACCATAACCCAGTTTTGGAATATTGCAATTGTTTAATGATATTTCAGCTATGCATCGTTAGGGTAAGTTCCGATCGAACACCTTAATAAATTTGAACTGTTTTTAAAAGAGAATTGTGTGCTTTACCTTTTGCTGTTTAAAACGGATATTTGACCATTTGTCACTTAGCCACGTTTTGACTATTTGTCACGTAGCTACACGGCTCTTCTTCTTATTTAAGAGTTAGGTTAACGCTCTAACTTTAGGTTCCTAATTTCCCTTATTCGATATAAATAACTTCGTCTAGGGCTTCCCTGATATTCTATCCTTTTAAAATAATACTTCTAAGGAAACATTGTGACGTATTAAACGCCCAAGTCATGTTTTTCGTTTCTCTATTGACTGTATTTAGAACAAGAGCTAAGAACCTCAAATGCCTTAACAAGACTTTAAGAATCTTTGTAACCCGACAGGGTTGAAAGTTTTTGCAGCTATTATTCCATTTTCTGTTTGTATTTGTTTTCTCCATGTTTTACGCAACTATTACTAGATTAATAAACCTAATCATTCTCCTTGGAGAAGATCCGAGCGCAGCAGTGGAACGAATATAAGCTTTGATAAATGGCCATTACAAAAAATTGTCGACACTCAAAGAGAAGAATATTTGGAACTAAAAAATAGAAATAGAAATGACTTTGTCACTCCGCAAAACGGTCGAAGTAAATTCTTCTACTGAGCGTCGAACAATCGACAACTCCAGAGAATGTCTCGTAAAGAGGCGAATTACGTGTCAGGTATATTTTAACCGACTGCAAAAAAGGTAAGGCGTCTCAGTTCGACTGTATTTTCTTTCTTTTTTTTATTACTTTATTCGTAAACCGATTTTGATAATTATTTTTTTGTTGGAAAGAGGACACCTCAGTATTGGTCGCATTTAGGATAATATTCCATCTCTAAGGGTGGCAAACTAACAGTTGAATCCAGTATCGGGCACTTTCCGGTAACCGATTTCAATAAAACTTGTCAAATACATGTAATTCCACGAACTTTTGAGGTCAGCTTTTTTTGTAAAAAGTTATTACTAGTGGTGTTTGTGTTGTTACGCTTGTGTTATTTATTTTATGCGAAGGGAGGGTAGAAAAATTAACTACACAAAAAAATGCAGAACCTAAAGCGACCTCCGTGGTCCGGGGAGTGGCTTGCGCCTCGGTTTTCATGGTGTCTCTATCTCTGAGGTCAACAAACCATTCAGACGTCCCCCTGCTGGATACGGGTTTCCTCTCAGGCGAGGATTCGATTCCCGGCCGGATTAATGTAGAAAATCTAACGTTTCTTTATTATCTCGACTCTGGGTGTTTGTGGTACCGTCGTTGTTTCCGATTTCCATATCACAATTGCTTTAGTTACCTACTTACTTTGGGATCAGAGCAATGTATGTGATTTTGTCTTATATTCATTAGCTATTTCACACGACTTAATAGTCACCGGGTTCACGGGTAGCATGGTTTTAATTTACTTCCATTTTTATTAAAAATGGACTTCCGCTAAGTAACGCCTGACTCTATTAATTAGTCTTCAGAGCTACAGGATCCACAACAGAGTTCTTCTTTACAAACCCAATCAAAGATCTAAGACCAGTCCAGCAGGTACATTTGCAACTGAACTATGTTTTATTTGACAGGTGCCGTACCCGAGACCTCGCGGTCAAAGGTACGCAGTTTATTACTTAGCGTTGACTCATAGAGAGAACGGCAAAATTGCCAAGATTTATTGTTTTACTACTTATTGTTTTTTGCATATATTATTTATGTAATAATCTTACTTTAGTTTCGTGAAAAATAAATATTCAACAATAACACATGTTGCTAAAGTAAGTAACTAAAATTCTTGTATAATGGAAATCGAAAACAACAACGGTACCACAAACACCCAGACCGGGGACTATATAGAAAAGTTACACCACGGACTCCGCTTGTTGACCACGCGGTCGTCGCGCAGGCCGCCACGTAGACCACCACGTAGACGCCACGTAGAGTTTTTTTGACGTACCTAAGGTAGAAAAATATAATCAAAATTGTTTGTGTATGTGTGTCAGAATTTACAATAGATTACCAAATGACATTAAACACTTGCCCATTACATTATTTAAGACTAAATTATATGAATTGTTAAAGAATAAAGTATATTACAGTATTAGGGAATTTCTACAATAATTTTTATGTAAAAGAATTTAAATTAATTATATATAACTTAATGTAAATGTAATCATGTGACGACCTATTTTTCTATTTTTCATCTATTTTTTCATTTATTTTGCATGCCTAAATTATCTTCGGGCGAAACATGCTTGAACTTATATGTATATTACTGTGTTATCATGACCACCATGTTTTATGCAAATAAACGGTTTGATTGATTGATTGATTGATTGATTGATTGACCAAATTCAAGCAAGCCTCGTCCGCGTGCCCGGAACGCTCATTTAAGTTAAAACGTAAAAGCTAAACAAATAGAGCGTATTTTGCCATTACAGTTATACGCACGCGGTCGCTGCGCGGCGGCAGCCGCGAACTCCGCGGACGCGGGGTGAGGGCGAAGAAATTCGTGTCGAATAAATGCGCTTACGCTTTCACATTTATATGGCTAACGGTTATGGGGTGGAATTCCTGCCTGCAGACTTGTTCCCTGATCGTTATAATTTGGACCTTTTCAAGGCGAGAGTGAATAGTCATTATTTAGATGTGCATGCTCCATCGTCGACCTCATCGTCACTTTCCGTCAGGTGAGAAGGTCAAACGCGCACTTACAATTACTATAAAAAAGAAAAATTAACCCGGCCGGGAAACGAACCCGGGACCTCAGAGATGGCGACACTATGAAAACCGGGATGGAAGCCATTTGACGACGGAGGTCATCAAAAGACTAAATTGCTAAATGTATTTGTCTATAATGGTCATCGCGTGAGAAGACACTACGACCATCTTTGTCAGATATTTATGCGAAGGTTACACATTTAATCTCGATAAGTATATTGAAAGTAAATTTGCTATATTCGGTGAATTTTTCCATAAAAGCCCATATTTCCTGTTCAAGATAAAAATTGAACAATTTACTTAAATAACGTTGTTACAGGTTAAATGCAAATAAGACAAACCACAAGCAGCTATTGTCTGCAGATTCACACTAAGATCGCAGATAGGCTTTATAGCTGCCGTTAGAGTAATGCTTATGAAGCTTGCAAGGTATACATAGTTTGCAAATTTATATATGCAGTTGACAACGGCTTACGTGCTTTTAAACTCTCTGTCTGACCATCGAGCTACTATTCAACTGCCATTGTAACTTTTTGGTGTTCTAAAAAATAAATAAATAACAATAAAAATAAAAATCAGCGTCTGGCCAACTGCTCACAGCGTCTGTACGACGTCCGCGCTGAGGAAAGCGACTGCTGTGCTGAATAGTGCCGAACGTCAGGCTGGCGTTGCATCGCGGTCGCGCGGATGTCTTGTCGACGCTGTGCGTGCGTTGACAAGACGCTGACGCTCGAAAGACGCTAGTGTGGGGAGTCTCTAAGACTCAACTGCCATTGCAACTAGATTTTAACAGAATAACAAATATTGTACTACTGAGATTCCACTGGATGGAATTACAATGACCAATGATTTCAAGATTTTGCAAACTTGGAGCCCTGTTTGCAAAATCTTGAAATCATCACTTGCAATCGTCGTGTTTAGTCATGTGGGCACTTGCCTAAACACGTTATGAAGGAAAGCTCTGCTAAAAAAACAAGAGGTGTCATAGGCAATAGAGCTAATAATAACTCCCTTATGACCTTTCCAGAAAAGATATTTATAATTTGCTATAATCAAAAACACTCAGCTTGTGAACTGACCAGAACTTAAAATGATTATCAAATTCAAAGTAGCCATGAAGAGTTCCGAGTTTTTCCACCCGCAAAACTAAACTTGTCTCAGCGCATTCATAATGACTATTTGTCTAGGGTCACCATCTGCATGGACAGGGAATGCATGAGGTTATTTATTTACGTAGATTGATGAATAGATTACAAACACTGTTTTTGCAACTATCTGTTATTGCCTTTGTAAAGACCCGGGCTCGCAAACTACTTAGGTGGTCTAGGTGCATTCTTGTATTATTATGCCTTAAAAATACATGGCTTGATAATAAGAAAAACTTATTAGAAGTTATGATTGCATTGTTTTGGGTTTCAGATATAAAAATTATTATCTCAATACAGAGTAGGTACTAAAAAACCAACCTCAAAAGTCATACATCCCCTAGTTTGCTACCCTTAGAGTTGGAATATTTTCTTCAAATTAATAAACGTAATGTAATGTAATGTAGTGTAATGTAACAAAAAATAATTGAATATCAATTCAATAAAAATTTAATTAACACAGTGAATAGCGACATCTCTCGCCAGGACTGGTAGCTGTAAAGGTACTAACTGGGTGATAAATCTGTAATAGATTTCTCATAGATGGCGCTACGACTAAAAAGTCGTCGAAAGACCAAGTACAAAGACACGACGCAAGCACATAGAGAAATTCGTGAGGTCCGTTGGTTCGTTCCGTGGCTTAGTTGGTATAGCGTCTGGCACGGTATGCAAGAAGACGTCGGTTCGAATCCGACCGGATCGAAGGAATTTTTTCTGAGTGTTTTTTCTGAGTGTTCGATCTTTGTATTAATAATTATAACAAACTAGTGGAGTAATTTCACAAAAAATAATCGAATATCAATTCAATAAAAATTTAATAAACGAAATGTAAAATGTATTCTTTTTATTTATGTTTCGCGATTACTCCGGCATTTGGTGACCGACTTTGATGATTCTTTTTTTGTTGGAAAGAGTGTACCGCAGTAGTGGTTACATTTAAATATGAAGAAAATATTCGACCTCTAAGGGTGGTGGAAGTGAAACCGGTTTCGCACACATTCCTGTAACCGATTTCAATAAAACTTGGCAAATAGATGTAATTCAACGAACTTTTGAGGTCGGGCTTTTTTAAACAAAAAAAACTATTTTATTTATTATAATGTCGTAACGGTTTTCTTATTTCTTTACTTTACCACACGGTAATTTTTTTCTAAATCTAATTTTTCGTCTAAATTTTTGGAATTTCCTTTTCATTTTGTGTTAAACGTGTATTTCGTATCTAAGCCACACATGATCATAAGTCATTTTTTTATGGTACCAAGTGACGCGACAAACAAGTCGTGCGCCTGGTGGTAAGCGATACGCCTGTCTGACAGAGCTTTAAATCGCAAAGATCTCACCTCTAAGGGTGACTGATCACGCATGATTATTCATTTTTATAAATAGCGCTAAATTGTACTTAAGGAGCAATTATTTTAATGGTTTTGCTATTCTCCAATTCAAAGCGTTTTTCTCTCAATATACTTTGAGTATTGAGAACCGATTTTTATTATCTCCTGTGTCAAGTCCTGTATAGTGGCGAACTAATACAAAAAATATACCCTATATTTCAATAAAACTTGCCAAATAAATAATTCCACATACTTTTGAGGTCGGTTTTCTTAGTACTCTGTACTGAGATTATTTTAGTATCTCTTTTTTTTTTTTTTTCATTTCACAATTCGTATTCTTGAATCAATTTTGCAGTTAATAGATGTATCTAATTCAATCAAAAGTCAGGAAATTGGTCTGTCACATTATACAATGTGCCAGAGAAGTACACCAATTTTC
Source organism: Hyposmocoma kahamanoa (assembly GCF_003589595.1). NCBI lineage: Eukaryota > Metazoa > Arthropoda > Insecta > Lepidoptera > Cosmopterigidae > Hyposmocoma > Hyposmocoma kahamanoa. The sequence goes on along the minus strand of NW_020653740.1, from coordinate 6,856,006 downwards.
TGGTCTCAAACTAGGGAATTCCTTGCACTATGAATACCAGAGCAACGGAGTTCCCTCCAGGGCAGGCTTGCCAAAACATACAAACCAGAACAAATTTAGAAAAGTTGGTTTCCCAAATTGACCCTACTAGGAGTCGAGCCCGAGACCTCCGCATCTACCGCCAGCGTCAAATCTCTACTTACTAAATTAATCCTAAGCCCTTAGCGATATACAATTTGATAACAGTGGACACAAAATGAAGTTTTACAAGAAAGTCCATATTTGTATTAATATCGAGTAATAATCAAAAATTTATTTGTATAATAGTAATATGTTTTTGTAATTTTTATTCTGTACTTTTGATTCTCTTTTTTTGGTATTTCTAATCTATGTACGTTTTGGGAAACTATAAGTACATACAGTTACGTAAAATAAATAGCGTATTCTGGTCTATATGTGGGGTTTAAGAATTTATTTTCTCAAAAGAATTATGCATTCACTTAAATGAGAAACTTAAATATAGTAACATTACATAAGCTATAAACACAGTACGTCGTGCGACAAGCGCTAAATGCATAAAACCTTTATAATACAAATATGACATTTTTAAGAGGTGAGTAATTCTGACTCGACCTCAACCAACATAACATACTGGGCGATATCGTTACAATATTTCTTTAAAAATATATATGCATGCAGTATATATTTACACACAATAGCACATAAGAGAGAAAGGTATCCCCAGTTCAAAAGCAATTAAAGTAATGGAAAAACAAACAGGTCTAATTGAACAAAAAGAGTGAGTTGCAATCAAGAGTGGTGGCGTAAAAAGGTTGACACGTACCTTCGTCAACTGACCAATTAGGATGCGGTCAGGTGCTCATTGGGCTTACAATTCACAGTCGATGGGTTAAAATTGTAAATAATCTTTACGCAAACATTTGATACAGAAGACCTTAACAAAAAAATCGACTTTATTTGACATGCAATGTTGGTAATTTACATTTCGCAAAAACTTAAAAAAAAAGGATAAAAACCAAGCACGTCAAAAACGTCCATGACTCAGCATCTGAGAACTATGCTAATTACTGTTACTATTTTGCCATGACCCGTCATAAATTGGTACAACACAATCAAAATATATACTTAGGTACAAAAAATCAAAATTCAAATAATTGTAAACAATTAGACGATTTCGTTTAACCAAGATAAACGACTCTTTTATGGGAAACTGTATACGTTTTTACAATAAGATTCCGGAGCAGATATTAAGATTATCATTTCCTAAATTGAAAAACTACATTAAAAATATTTGGATTGAAAAGTCATATTACAAAATTGAATACTGGGTGTTAGATAAAGATGTATGGAAAGACGAAACGGCTCCAGAATCCACACAAATTTGATTCAAAGTGTATTCCACAGCAATTAAATTCATTTGAAAAGAGCATTCCCTAGAGTTTCTTGCTCGTTCTTCTCAGGGAAGTCAGCGTAGTGAACGAGCAGTAGCTTAAATGTGGCGTTTTCAAGTGTAAATTTATTTTACGTATAGAATAAATGATTCTTTGACTTTAAGGCACTAAATAAAAAAATTTACACATAATAATTAGACCGACATTCGGACGTAACTCAGGATTTTGACGTAAATGAATTTGTTTCCATAACATGAAATTCTAAAACGATCTATCTAAATAACTTTTTCCGTCAATACAACTAATTTGTAACCACGTTTGTAACCGTCAATACAACTAATGTGTAAACCAAGGTAAACAACTCTTTTATAGGGAACTGTATACGTTTTTACAATAAGATTCCGGAGCATATATTAAGTTTACCATTTCTTAAGTTTAAAAACTACATTAAAAATATTTTGATCGAAAAATCATATTACAAAATTGAAGACTACGTGTTAGATAAAGATGTATGGAAAGACGACATCGCTCCAGAATCCACACAAATTTGATTCAAAGTGTATTCCATAGCATTTAAGTTTATTTGAAAGAGCAATCCCTAGAGTTTCTTGCTCGTTCTTCTCAGGGAGGTCAGCGTAGTGAACGAGCAGTAGCTTAAATGTGACGATTTCAAGTGTAAATTTATTTTACCTACGGAATAAATAATCTTTGACTTTCGACTTTTGACGTTTGGGTGCATTTCTTAACCGCAATCATCGCTCAGACTGCAAAATGACTCTTTTCGGTCGTTGTCACCATACTCGTTTTGTTTCTAACTCATTTTGCATTTACTCTTCAGGCAATACGACACTGGAATGCTCTGCCACCCCGTATTCAAAAAACGCCTAATAAGGTGGCTTTCAAGCAATTAGTCCGCAATTTCATGTTGAAGTCTGTGCTCAAGTCAGGATTTGAGTATGATTTAAAGCACTAGAAATCATACTCAAGTCCTTGCCATTAGAGTCGTATTTCCAGTGCTTGAAATCATACTCAAGTCTGCTCAAATCCTGACTTGAGCATTGAGTGGAGTTCTGGAATGCGACCCATAATATGAATCGCAATAGTCTGACATTTATACGTCGTGAGTGTTTTATAGAAAAGGCGAAAACGCCATTTGCAAAAATTTTTCAGGGGATTTCTCTTTTTTAGTTTTTCACGACTGTTTTTCGTATAATATACGTCCTTTTTTAAATTCGATGCTACCTCAAATGACAATGGTTGATTCCGCATAACAATGAAAGTGTTGAATTAATCACTTTGAATACAAAACATAGTAAAATTGAGGATATTAGTATACGATCTGAAAACACGATTCCCAAAAATTTTCACGATACAAAAAAACAGAAGCTTACCTTGAAATTTTACAAGAAAACCGCTGTATTCAATAGGTAATTTACATATTACCAAAATGATTTTTTTAATATCTAGATATACATTTTTCAAATGGCTTTAATGTCGTTTATAAAAAAATTAAATCGCAATAGAACCTATTCAGTACGGGAAAAACGTTAACTCGAGTTGAGGTAGTATCGATTCTTAATCTTAATTAAAACCAAAATTTTATTTTAAAACGGGACGTAAATATTTTAAAACGGGACGTAAATATTTCAAAACGGGACGTAAATATTTTAAAACGGGACGTAAATATTTTAAAACAGGCGTTATCGTGCTTTCTCCAAAACAACGGCGACATACTCATATATATATGTGTTGTATATGGATATAGTTATTAGCATATTATAAGCTATGTATGTATATTTACATTGTGTGTAAATAATGTACCATAATTGTTTATAAACTTCGATCCCATGTTTTTATTTGTCATGTTATGCACTCTTGTCATTTATCCTGAGCTCAGTTCTCCGGTTGATTGGTAGAGAATGCCTAATGGCATTAAGTTCGCTATTTCAATGCCTTACTTTCTAAAACTCGTATCTTTTGAGGTGATTATTGAGGAGATGTCAAATTTTCTATTTATTTTAAATTTCTTATCAAGGGTGTTAATTTGAATGCATTAAGTACTTCAAGAATAGGTAGCCAGTGTGAAAATATGATGGCTGTTTTCGCATCACAGTGATGCGAAATCAGCCTGAAACATTTAGAGTAGAATATAAGAAATTTGTATATACAATCCATTTTTTGCATTGTCGTACGCCTGATGGTAAGCTACACGCCTGTTCATAACCGTTGTTTCATATACGGTTTACATTACGGTACCGCTGTAACCCGTTCATGTTCTTATGTGTCCATTTACAAATTTGCTAATCGGGTATAAGACAAGTAATAAAATAGGTATTGTTTAAAGAGCTTGAATAAACTTTCTATAGCCAACAAAATAAGAGCGATAAACAAACAACGCAGCGTTATTGCGTATCCTAATGTTTGTCTACTATACTTGGGGCTAGGAAACGGTTGTAGGATTGCGTTAAAAAATAATAATAACAAATTAATCTACACAAATATTTATTTTGAAAAATAAACAATTTTAAGGGGCAGACATACAAACCATATTTGTGTTGCAAAAACGAACGATTCGTACTGTGTACCGTTTAGGTTCTCGGATTTCTCTCAGAGAAAAGTTTAAAGAGACTGGTATCATGACTGTGACATGACAGTACATTTACTCAAACATTTTGTATGCCCGTAAAAATATACATAATTTCGTTAAGAAAGAAGATATCCATAATATTAGCCTTAGAACTAAGTCCAAACTCACGGTACCACGTATTAGTTTAACTAAGGCAAACGATTCTTTTATGGGGAACTGTATACGTTTTTACAATAAGATTCCGGAACATATATTAAGATTAACATTTCCTAAGTCTAGAACTTACATCAAAAGTATTTTAATTGAAAAGTCATATTGCAAAATTGTAGACTACGTGTTACATAAAGATGCATGGAAAGACTCGCCTGAGTCTAGATTCCACGCAAATGTGATTCAAAATGTTATTCTATAGCATTTAAAAAATATATTTGAAGAGAGCAATCCCTAGAGTTTCTTGCTCGTTCTTCTCAGAGAGGTCAGCGTAGTGAACGAGCAGTAACTTAAAGAATGGCGTTTTCAAGTGGAAAAATTTTACCTATGGAATAAATTATTTGATTATTTAACTTTGACTTGGACTTAAACTAGAGCGTGCCCATTGAACCTTAAGGACCTGATGGTTACTAAGAGAGTAGAGAGCTTATGAACAGATATAGTAAAAGATGTGTGCGGGTTATTATTATTATTAACGCCCAGCGTAACGGGCGCTGAAGAGCCCTACGTAGGGGCGTCGGAAGCAATTGAGGGGCGTTGATGCTGTCCGGGGGTGCAACCGCTTCTGAAAAAAAACCTGAATTATCTATGTAAACTACACTACAAATATATATTTTTTTCCTTGTGGTTTTTTGTGTTAAGTTAATATAAAAAATACGTGTTTTCAATTATTTTTTGTCGTGGTGACGATTGAATTTTTTTATCAAAGCTAAGTGGGCGGTGATCTAAAAAGTTTGGGAACTTATGATTTAAAATATACAGCTAAGTTTTCTGAACGTGCGTTTGGACCGACTATATGATTTAGTAGTTAATAGCAGTAGCTCTTTGTGAAGGAGTTCATCCAGGGTAGTACTGCCGCCTTTCCTATTTCTGCCGCCAAGCAGTAATATCAGCATTCCTGTTTTGAAGGGTAAGGGTGCTGGTTAAATTACAGGCACATGGGATTTGTCAACTTAAGTCTCAAGATGACGGGCACAGTGGCAGTGCCCCTTAGATCTTTGCGATTTAAAGCTCTGAGTGGCATTCCAACTCTTATGGACAAGCGTGTAGCTTACTATCAGATGCACGACTTGTTCGTCGCACACTGAATATTACAAAAAAAATTATGAGACGTTAAGAAAAATGACGTAGACACTCACAGTCCATCAGTCAAAAGTCACTCAGCGAACTATGGATCAAACTTTCTTTGACATTATATATGTTTACGATACGATAAGATATGATATACGGAATAATGTTATCCGATAGAGAACCAAGGTCGTCGGTAGATCGCAGGATCTCTATGCGAGAAAGGCAGTCTCTCGCGGTTTATGTCAAGTCACGCTGCATTGTGTTAGCCCTACAGGTAGAATAAGCAACCTGAAGTGGCTGTCATTTCACCAATACCCTTACCCTTCAATACCGGAACGCCGTAATGCTCAAATTACTGTTAGTAAAATACAGGCATATTGGATTTTTCAACTTGTCTCAAGGTGACGGGTGCAGTGGCAGTGCCCACTTATCAAAGAACATAAAATAAAATTGAAATAAAAATCCTATAATTCAATTTGAATTAATTTTCCTAACAAATTTATTATTACTTTATTATTTATCTTATTTATACTCATAAAAAATTTCAACGCCACTTCTCCAAACCTTATTCAAGTCACCTTTATCCTATCTACTTTTAATGAACAAGTTACGTATGTATGTGCTTACGCGTTACGGGCATTAACTCTACTAACTTGACAACTTTATTATTTACCACTTATAAACTTCCCACATCCACAAAACTGCATTTAAAACAATACTCACCGACTGTATTAACAAAGTGGTCATATATTACGATTTGTCTATATTTACGGTTGGAGTTTTGAGTCAATTGTGTGTTCAAATAGAAAGGTTATTTATATCTGTGCGACGAGTGGGCGCCCTTTCGCATTGTGATTCTGGATCTTTGTTGGGAAATCAGTGATATTTGTTAATATACTGCGCCTATTAAGACGGAATTTAGTTCGTAACTAAACTGCTTAAAAGTTATACTTTGATTTAGTATGTGAGAACAATTTCTCACATAAATGAGAATTTGTTGGGATCTTTTTAAGATACCAAGATGAGACGATATCGTCTTATGCGGCGAGTCATGGATGAACTTAAACATTCAATTAAGTTCGACAAACCCCAAGTTCTTGCAATAGAATCCGATGCTGTCAATGGTAGGATTTTGTACGTCTGGTATTCCGCTAAAAGTTAAGAGTAGAGTCTTGTCGATGACTAACCATCGAGCTACTTATGCAACTGCCAATTAAATTCTTTTGGTATTGAGCACTTCAATGACGAGTTAATGATATAGTCTACTAACATTATATATATAATATGAAGACTAATTGTTGATTAAACGAGATAAAACATTAATATAATAATATGCCATTGACTTACAATTATATGGACGTCGGGTCCGCGCTAAAAAGTGTCCGAACTTATAGGGCGTTAAAATCGTACACAGAGCGTCATTCACGCTTTAGTCTTCGTTTGTTCGACTGACAGCGAAGCAAGCAAAATTAGACAGTACTGCGATGACATTACAATTTAAATTCAACGTTTTAGCTTTTTCATATTCCTTTACATGTCACTGAGTTTAAATAGGTTCACTTGGGACATTTTTTTCGTGGTTTGTGTATTAGACCCGTCGTCCATTTATTTGTAAGTCAATGATATATGCGTAGGAATTTCCATTTTTTTTTATATTAAGTAGGCAAACAAGCATACGGCCCGCCTGATGAAAAGCAGTCTTCGTAGCCTACGAACGCTTGCAACACCAACGTCACGAACGCGTTGCAATCCCTGACCCTTCTTAAACCCCGTTTGAAAGGCTCCATGCTAGAAGACCCAGACAGGGACTTTATTCCACAACCTAATTGTACGTGTGGGGCGCTCTTCTAAAACCGTACAGTACGAGATCGACTCCAGTTCGACTTTGTTCCAAAGTGTGAGAATCGACTCCCTGCCGGTGGCGAGCGGTGCGATAATAAAATGTTGTCGTTGGCATCATGTCGAACAGTTTTTCAGAACATTGGCCATTGTACAAACGATAGAACAGACAAAGGGAGGCAAAGTCTCTCCTCGCAGACAATGGTTGAATATTATAAACTTTGCCATCTAAGTGACCATGGAACTGAACTTCGCAAGAGATGTCGACACCAAGGATGCCGATGCTCTCCGCGATATTCCATGGTAGTTGTAGTAAGGCAATACGGATCGTTAGTGATTTAATGACTTAATGCCATCACTACCATTCCACTAGCACTGTTGAGACTCAATTGCTTTTTTCCATTCTCTAAGCTCAACTTAGATGATGGAAAAAAATAAAGGAAATCTGAACTGCCATTGCAACTAGACTTTGGCGGAATAACAAATAATGCCATAATTGCAATATAACGTCAATGGAGTCTCAATAGAATTACAATGGCAAGTGGTTTCAAGAAAGCAGAATTGAGGCCTAGGATACTTATAGGCCATTAAAATTAAAAAAAATCCTAATTTTAAGAGGGAAGATGGTTTCTCGATACCACCAGTTTGGGATACAGTATTTCCTCTGATAGAAAATCCCAAGCAGACATAAGACTGCTACTGTACTATTTATTTATAATTATTTATTTTAAATTTCTTTTTAATTAATAATATTTAATTTAGTGAAAATTCATGTTGTTAAAATAAAACATTTTGCAAAGCGTACGTTGGAATGTTCTTTGGTACATTACGAACTTTTGTAACTATAGTGTAAAATATTGTGGTTGGCATGAATACAAGACACAATCGATTCAGGACTTTACCATCTCAGTCAGCCGTCACCATGGGACCTATAAAGGACCCGAAACGCCTATCAAAAAAAATACAAACATTTAAGATCCGAAAAAATAGTTTTATTTAAAATGTGTAACAATCACGAAAACTTAAGAACTGGATATAGACATATGTACATAGTTAAGTAAGGTATTAAAGTCGATCGTGTGCTCTTGATGGATTTTTCAATTGCCTTTAAATTCACGGGATCATGTTGTTTTTGTATGAGCTACTTTTTAAGTTGACTATACTCGTAAGATTAAAAAAAATGTAGGTATCTATACATAAATCACTCTTACCTGTGTGCCAAACTGCAAGACAAACTTTTATAAATAAAAGAATAGCAATAAATCAATGGCCACAACATTTTATTTACACATTAGCGGTCTAATCTCGCAGACCAAGAAAAACTGCAAGAATTTTATTAAGTGAACGAACAAGGTTTCCCTCAGTAATTGCTGGGAACGTCGAAGGTACAGTCAAGTTCGGAAATCAGGCTATTGAGCGTTTTTTGGCGGAAATTCTTGACGCACCGCAATCCCTAACTGCGTCAGAATAACTTGGATGACAGAGTCGAATGAAGTACTGGGCTACTGATTGAACATTCTATGAAGAAATGGGCTTTTTTTTATTAAAAACAAAATTATAAAAAATATATAATAAGTTATAAAAATATATAATAAGTCATAAAAAATAAAAAAGTATATTGAGTGAAACTTTATTACTAGCAGTATAACTCCTTGTGAAAGAGTTCGTCTAGAGAAGTACTGCCTCCTCACCTATTTCTACCGCCAAGCAGTAATATGAGCATTACCGCCTTCCAGTTTTGAATGGTAAGAGTGCTGGAAAAATTACAGGCACATGACTTGTCAACTTATGTCTCAGGGTGACAGGCGCAGTGGGAGTGCCCCTCAGATCTTTGCGATTAAAAGCTCTGAGTAGCACTGCAACTGTTATGGACACGCGTGTTCCTCCGCGCTTTCCGTCCCCTCGCTTGGTATCACAAAAACTATGAAAAGTAACGAATAAATAACACATACATATACATTTCCTGTTTCCATTTAGATTTCCTGGCATCCATTTTTTTGTGGTTAAAATAAGTGAGTAATTTGACACCTAGAGGAAAGTGACGATGAGGTCGAAGATGGAGTATGTACACTATAAAGCCTGTTAACTTGCGTCTTGCGTTGGGTCTAAGTTTTTAAACCCACCGAATGAAGAAAGTCTCCGACAAAACACTCCAACTCATGGAACAGAGACGTGAAATGAGGCTACAGAACTCAGAGAATGCAAGTCACTACAGGCGGCTAAATAGGTAGATATCGAAGTCTTTGACTAGCGACATACGCCAATTTAATACAGAGCGTATTAAAGAGGACAATGAGCGGAACAAAGGCGTCGTGGTGTTCGCGAGAGATCTGTCTATTGGGCAAAGTCAACTGACGAAACTGAAAACTGATGACGGTAGCATCATTTCACCTCACCATTTCATTTGTTTTGGAAAATAAATTAAAAAAAAAAACCTAAGCCTGAAATCCTAAGGGAGATAGAAAGTTTCTATCGACAGCTGTACTCCACGAAAGCACCTGTTGGAAGCGAGGCTGAAGACCCCAGAGCCAAGCTTACCCGACATTATACCGAAGATATCTTGGACGTCAACCATTATGAGATTAGTGTGTCTCTCAAACAATTCAAGAACAACAAAGCGGCAGGCGATGATGGAATCACTACAGAACTTCTGAGAGCGGGCGGCAAGCCAATACTTAAAGTCTTCCAGAAGCTTTTCTTCTTTTTTGTGGTGTGCTGCAGTCTCTCCAATGGTGCCAGAAAGACTATAGGTATATCGAGGTGTTAAGGTACTTATACAAAAACGCCACTATGTCAGTCCGATTACAGGATTAAAACTCTAATCCTATACAACTGCAACCCATATTGTACCCATGTTGTACCCGCTCCAGTTAAAGTTGGGAGCACTACACTCGAAGTTGTTGACCATTACGTACACCTGGAACAAACAGTCCAGTTAGGTAAGTCCAACTTTGAGAAAGAGGTCTCTCGTCGAATCCAGCTCGGATGGGCAGCGTTCGAAAAACTACAAAAAATCTTCGCGTCCAAATTACCTCAATGTCTCAAGACGAAAGTCTTTGACCAGTGTGTGTTGCAGTGATCACATATGGATCAGAAACGTGGTCCCTCACTGTGGACCTCATAAGAAAGCTCAAGGTCACTCAGCGGGCAATGGAGCACCGAGCAATTCCCTACGTGATAGAATGATCAGAAATGAGGAAATCCGTAGGACAACTAAGTTAACCGACATAGCTAGAAGAATTGCTCAGCTGAAGTGGCAATGGGCGGGGCACATAGCTAGGAGAACCGATGGCCGTTGGGGCGGAAAGGTTCCCCAATGGCGACCGCGCACCGGACGACGCTCAGTGGGTAGGCCCCCCACTAGGATTCCGACGATCTGGTAAAGGTCGCGGGAAGCCGTTGGATGCGCGCAGCGCAAGACCGATCGTCGTGGAGATCGTTGGTGGAGGCCTATGCCCAGCAGTGGGCGTCGTATGGCTGAATGATGATGATGATGATGATGAACATAAACTTTCATAGATTTCTCGCTGATGGCGCTAATAAGAATTTAAACCAAAAAACAAATATCCGCAACAAGCACAAAGAGAAATTCGTGAGGTCTGCCGATTCGTTCCGTTAGCTCAGTTGGAAGAGCGATAAACCCCGGTCTGGCAAACAGGTGCTGATTCAAATCCAGTCAGAACGAAGAAATCTTTTTGTGTTTGTTCTTTGTATCAAGAGTAACACCAAACTAGAGGAGTATTTTCGCAAACAAATATGAATATCATGGTACTAAAAAATATGATATTTACTAAAATTAATGTCATTCATTACAAATATAATCAATACTTGACGCCAATATAACAACAGTCTGTAATAGACCACTGCTGGTCACACGTCTTTGACGAGATATGGGATTGAACGTCTCACCGAAATCAAGTGGCGAGAATTAACTTTATGTATAAAGTATATTATTTGGTTTTGATTTCATCTTATTTCTTCATTTTGTGAATTATGCAAACGTTTTCAAACTTACGCAGGTGCAGAACGAAATGCGTTACGAAAAATTACTCTTAAATCCACATAGACTGCTAAATAAGCTTGAACGTCTGCAAAACCTATGTATAAGGTTCATCTTTGGGCTTCGTAAATATGACCGAATTTCACATTTCCGCAGTCAGCTCAAATGGCTTCCCATCCGTCTCCGCAGGAATTTGCATATTGTCTCCATTCTTTACAATATTTTACATAACCCTGTGTCTCCCGGGTACCTGAAAGAGCTTTTCAGCTTCCTTAGGTCCCAGGATAAACCCTGTCGCTCTCTTGTTAGGTCCCAGTTATCTTTTCCATTCTTCAATTCCGGTTTCTATTCTCATTCCTTCACTGTTCATGCGGTCAGACTTTGGAATGCACTTCCTATTACTGTTCACGAAAGTAAATCGTTAGCTATTTTTAAAGTGAGAGTTAAAGAGAATTATTTATCTACTATTCCATCCATATCTTAGGTATTATATTATAAAATATGTATTTATCTAACTATTTATATGATTTATAACAATTTAATATTTTTATATTATTTTTATTTATTTTTTTCCTTGTTTTGTTGTGCATATGCCCGTTCTTTTAGTTATAGTGTCCTGTATTTACGTCTGCAGGAAGAAATTTCTATTAGAAATAAGCAGAACCTTTTGTTTTTAATTTCGCTTGTATTCTTTGTGACTTGTATTTTTCCTGTACAATAAACTATTAAATAAATAAATAAATAAAAATAGACGTCTAGCTGCGCACCATAGTATACTTTACACTTCCTTTTTGCAAGCAGAGCAAGCAATAATTAACTTGCATCGCCAGATATTGCTGCTATTCAACACGTGTGAAAGTTGTCACGTCCTGTCGGTTTCAAACGATGTAGTAAACAGTCTCCTTAATAAACGAAATAAAAAAGAATAGAAAATATTAAATAATAATGTGTCAGACTATCATACCAATCACCTGGTTTCAAATTAGTTCAAACTGGGGAATCCCTTGTAGTAATCTTAAAGAAAACTGAAGTGTGCTAGGTTACCGACGTCGTAAATGTTGACCATACTAGAAATACGGACTAAAATTCAAGTTTGTTTGATACAACCACCATGTTGTCAAGGGTCCCGATCCTCGAACGTTGTTCGTCATATTTCATCAGCTCTGCATATCTGCTGTCCGTTAACTAAAATGCGGCTGGTCACGGCGGGAACGCCGCGTACCTCCATCGGTTCAGATGCTGCGATGACCCTATTTGCATGTGCTCCCCAAACGCCGCGCAGACGCTCGAACATGTCCTGAACGAATGCCCCGTATTCGGTGCCAACAGGTTGAAGCTCGAATTCGAGGTCGACGAGAAACTCACGACTTCGATATGGAGCGCCCTCCTGACAGGGAAGCTTTCAGGACCAAAAATTTGCCGACTTCTGTGTGGCGATTATGAAAGCAGTAGCGCAGGCTAACAAGGCGAAAACAAAGCCTCCGTAGTGCAGAGGGGCAACTTGGGCGAAATTATTACTTAAACTCGGACGCAATATTTTATTTGATTTATTATTTTTTTTAGAATGATTTACACTATTTTATTATTTTTTACAATTTTATGACACTATTATTATTTTAACAATTTTACTTTAATTAAAAACATGGATTTTATTTTATCCCAATTTTAAAATTTTTAATGCTGACGATTTTTATTTTTATATAAATATAATGCTAGTTAGGTAATAAAAACCATATATATGCAAATAAATATATAACACATAGTGAATAAAGAAAGAAGAACACTAATAAAAAAAAACAAAGAAACATACATAGAAAACACATATATTCAAGGACCCCGAATAATAAATATCGGGGAGGTGACTAAAAAAACTAAAATGCGGCTGACAAAAATTTTTTTTGGGATATCATAAAAATACCATAATGCAGTTTTTGAATACTGTTTAATGATATTCCAGTTATGCATCGTTAGGGTAAGTTCCGATAAGTCGAATACGTTAACTAGTTTTTGTTATATTAGAATGAAAGAATATTGTATACTTCAACAATTTAGATTTATTGTAACTTATACAAAAAAAAACTTATAGAAAGCACATGGGTACAGGGAGGAAGTACATTTTGACATACAAGGATTCTTATTTCTTTTTATTTATGGCTCTGGCACCTTACACATCACCTTCCCCTCTAGATATTTTGTAAACTAATAGGTAAACTTTGCAAAATATTGTTTTACAGGTTTAATCTTATAGGTTCTTTTACTATCCTACCGACTGCGCCATGTTATATTAGAATGAAAGAATATTATATACTTCAACAATTTAGATTTATTGTAACTTAGTACAATAGAAAAAGAAACTTATAGACAGCCATTGACTTATTTGTAAGACAATGTAGACAGCACATGGGTACAAGGAGGAAGTACATTTTGACATACAAGGATTCTTATTTCTTTTTATTTATTACTCTGGCACCTTACACATCAGTTTTAGTTTGAGTTTTAGTTTGACGCGAAAGAGTACTATCTACCTACACATATTTATGTACGTATAATACATCGTTATTGATTAAATATTTGATAAAATAAAATATATGTCATATTTTTATTTGTACATTCATTTTTATTTGTAAATTGGCACTCTACGTCTCCCGCTCCGATTAGCTTTCCTCTACATCAAAGGTTGCCTGGAAGAGATCACTCTTAGCGATGAGACCGCCTTTGCCCCCATTAGTTTTAAGTACATAAAAATGTACGTTCTTGTTTTTGTTTGTAAGCAATAAAGTGTCTATCTATCTATCTACTACTACCTATCTATCTACTTTTGTCCAGCCTTCTGAGAGTCTACCTCTTGCACACGAATTGCCATGGCTGATCTGGAAGTCTTTAAATAGGCTTCGGACTCAGTTTGATCGGAGTAAAGATTCTATTCTATTCGGAGTATTCAGGTGGGAATTTTCGAATGATTCCAACCTGGATTGTTTGTGCGGTGCGATTCAACCGATAGACTATCTCACATCATACCCTGCGTGCGCTAACGCCTGCACGCTTGAGAATAGGTGTGGCTTGAGTGGCGGCTACTAGTGACGCGGTCAGTGTGAATGGGTTATTACAATAGTATAGTGTATGCCATAGGTTCACAAACTTTTAGGCACACTACCCACTTAGGTAAGATAAAAAAAATTTGAAAGCCCACCGCCACAATAAATAATTGAAAACACGTAAGTGTTTTTTATTTAAATACAAACTCACAAAGAAAAAAAATGCAGTGGAGTTTATATAGATAATTCAGGTTTTTTTTTTCAAATGCGGTAGCACCGCCCCCAATTGCTTTTGAGGCCCCTACCCTAGGACTCTTCATCATCCACTGGGGGACGCTAGGGACCACTTTGGGAAACTATGGTGCATACCATCGATATGTTAATAAGAAAATGTAGACGTAGTACGCCATACTTCATCAACTCTGTATCTGTATGCATCTATGTCCATCTTTCCATCTATATGCAGAGTTGATGAAATACATCGTACTACGTCGTCGTATTACGTAGGTATAGACCTCACCGACAAATCCCTGAGGCTTGTATGCCGAGGTATACGATGCAAACCCCCCATAATTGTAGGAATTTTCGTAAAATGATTTGTCTAGCCCATAGTGTATTTTTTATGCTGTTTTTTACGGCAGAATCCTATAAATAGATTTATTAAAAGTGCACAAAAGCACTTTTTTGTGTTATAAAGCTTCTTTAACGAATATTAACACACTTACTGAGTTTTGCCTCGGCTTAGGTCCAACACTTATACCTAAAAAATAGACTTGCCTTGGGCTATCGATTTTTAATCGCAAGCAGTAAGGAAACTGTCTGAGACTGTTAGATAACACCTTTGGACCCAGTCTTGCTTAGGGCCGGCATCTAATTATCCCTTCGGCTGACGTGAGATGAATGAAACGCATTAGTGTACTTGCGGTCACAGAAGTATTTGGAATTATTATTGATACAAAGATTAAATAAACACAAAGAAAAATTCCTTCGATACTATTCCGAACCAATTTAAAAAGTTCATTTCCCAAGTGGGGATTGCCGAGGATCGAGTCCTTCTCATCCAGCGCTCACAGCGGTCCGTTGGGCCGCTGAGGTCTGTTTCAGTTTCAAAGGTTATTAAGGGTTGTAATAGCAACAGTAAAAGACCGAGACTAACGGTACGTAGGGTTCTGGCGAATGCGCCGCGAACGCGCTGCATGTGCGCTGCATGCGTGCTGCACGCGCGCTGCTCGCGTGCTATATGCGTGCAGTTAAGTACAAATTATACATGTGGTGCGAGAGCGGCACGCGAACGGCACGCAAACAGATCGCACTACGTCACGAACGTGTGCAGCTCTGAGGCGCATTTGCGGCGTATTCGCCAACAGACGCATTCGCCAGATCTGTATGCACGCTAATAAGTTTAATCAACATCGACCTGTCAACTTTTACAATGATGTGCCAGATAACCACAGCAATTGCCTGGTCTCAAACTAGGAAATTCCCTGTACTATGAGTACCAGAGCAAAGGAATTCACCCAGACCAAAACAATTTTAAAAAGTTCATTTCCCCAGGTTCAACCCTGCGGCCGCGGTATAAGCTGTTGAGCCACTGAGGTCAGTTACTTCAAAAGTTTGTTGATTACTCAAAATACGGAGGTAAATTTCCTTATTCTCCTAAGACCCTGTGTACATCAAAATTTACATAATATGTAAAATTAATAAGGTCTAGACAATATTATCATATTCTATTCCTGTGATCACGTAAACGCCCAGTGCACGTTCAAATCGCTTCGCTTTCGAATTTAACCCTGTGTATTGTATATGACCATAGGTTATATAGAAAAATACGTTTATCATTCAAAACTGAGGGTATAGTGGCGGGTCCTGAAGCATGCTTTAATTATATTTAGTACATTTTACTCTAGTTTGAGAGTTTAGTGCTTTTCCCATTGTAATTTGCTGGGTCGTAAGAGATTATACGATTTAAACGTCCATGATTTATGACAATTATGACGTTAGTCCTCGGTACTATGAAGACTTTTGCCGGCAAGTGTATAAACCGGGGTGTCTTTTTTAAGCTTATTATTGTATTAGAAACTAAGTGCAAGGTAGTTAATTTGTTTATCCGGCGTGACACGTCGTTACTCATCGCGATTTACGCGCATCCTACTATTTTCCTAGCACTTGCTAAGGTTGCTGGCCACAACTGATACTGAGGGTCTGTCATGTAACATTTTCACTTTTCTACATACAGTCGATACAAAACTGAAACTATTTTAATTGAAACTACTTATTTTATTCAGAAAACATGAAACAGGAGCATCCAAGTTTTTTTTTTTGAGATTCTAATCAACGTACCTCTAATATTTTGTATGAACCTAAGTGACAGAAAGAACAAGTCGAACACTCAGTGGTGTTGGTAAGCGACACGCCTACCCATTAAATTATTAAATTGCAAAAACCACATTCACACTATGCCCGTCACTCCCGAGAAAAAGTTCCATTACATTCCTTCTATAGGAGTACTATAGGTAATATTCATCAGGTGGAGTGGAGTCATTTGCCTGTCATGTATAAAAAAAAAAAAAAAAAAAAAACAATGTCACGTTTTGTCGTGTAAGCACATTCCGTAGTTCCGAGCAGGCGATCGCCAGTCGCTTCCAGCTCTTCCTTACGCTAACTCGTAGACCTTAGTTTTACGTTTTTAACCGACTTCAAAAAAGGAGGAGGTTCTCAATTCGACTGTATGTTCATTTTTGTATGTATGTTACGCGATAACTCCGGTATTTGTGAATCGATTTTCGTGATTCTTTTTCGTTGGAAAGGGGGTACTTCCATAGTGATTCCATTTCATTTTGAAGAAAATCATCCACCTCGAAGAGTGGCTGCTCACGCATGAAGATTCATTTTTAGAAATAGCGCCTAACTTGAGTTTAGGAGCAATTATTTTAATGGTTGATTTTGCTATTACTCCAATTCAAGGCGTTTTTCTCTCAATATACTTTGAGTAGTGAGAACCGATTACTATTATCTCCAGTGTCAAGTCCTGTATAGTGGCGAACTAGGGGATATAACAATAAAACTTAGCAAATAGATGTAATTCCACGTACTTTTGAGGTTCGTTTTTTTAGTACTCTGTACTGAGATTATTATAAATATACTGTACCTACTGTATGTAAATGGACAATTTGAATAGAAGCGAAACTTTCGTGAACCGAACTTTTGTGTTTTCACTTTGTTCACCCTCCTTCTGATTACGTCATAGCATACATTACGCGACCACAAGCGCACACTTCCATTCCGTTCTGCAGCAATGTAAATTAAGCCTTACTCTTCAAAGCCGGGACGCAGTAATACTTACATTACTGCTTAGCGGCAGAAATTATAACAGTACTTCTTGTATAAGAGCTCTACTGCAACTAGCAGAGTGTATTTTTTAAATCTAATAAATACTTTTCCTTTCTATCTCTAATTCTCAAAGGATTGGAAAAATCTCCTCTCGTTATGAAACCTGCTACTATGTTTAATTGCTGAAATAGACAAAGTTTTTATTTCCTCACCCTCAATATGCTGGCCAACTATTCCGTAATATACGGACATCCGGCGACTCCAACTCTCTGATTCCCGTTTAAAATTATAGTTATTGTGGAAGAAACGAGAGAATGTTAAATGATCCAAACGTCGTAACGCGCCAGCCTCATCAATAATTGCCTTATAAGGGTAATTGAGAAATATGCCGATCTAACGAGCTGTGTTAAAAAGCCGCAACCAAGTATTTTAATGATAAGCTAAATTTTTTTTGTAATAATGAGTTCTTTTGAACTTGAAATTTTATCCTTAATAATGGGTATTAGATATCTACTTTGTTTGATTAATAAAATAGTAGACAATTTAAAATTCAATTACCTAATTTCTGGGTACTCAGTGCTGTTACAATATTGATTATTTTTTTTACTTGATAATACAAAATATAAAATTTAAGTATAATGTCATATTTTTGCAATCCTATTTATTTATTAAATTCTAATTGATATTTTTGCTACTGTATAGCATAAATTGAATTTTAAATGCTACATAAAAAGTAAATGAACAATTCGTGAAGGGAAGTACTGCCTCTTAACCACAGAAATAAATCTATTATCTATTATTGCCGCCAAGCAGTTAACGTAAGCATTACTACATTACAGTCGAGTTGCGGATACCAGCCCGTTGCACCAAGTACTACATTACGGTTTTGGCGGGTGCCTGGAGCTGGTGGTGCTGGTGGACCTTCAGGCACATGGGGCTTCTCAACCTATGTCTCAGGGTGACGGGCGCAGTGGCAGTGCCCATCATATCTTTGCGAATTAAAGCGCTTGCCACCAGGCGCACGACTTGTTCGTCCCGTCTGTTGGTAACATAAAAAAACTGTTCTGAGAGATATCTTGGTAGCTGTAAATAAATAATCACAACACTACGGTAAAATGAATTGTCGTTTTAGTAAATTTCATTTACTATGACCATAAATTTCCCATAAAACACTTTTATGGCAAGGTCAAAGAGTAATGGTGATGGATAGAATGTCTGAACGATGGCTATATATCATTTGAATTTTCTAAACAAAGCTTAGATATATATTATTTTGTTACTGCTGTTTCCATTCTTACTGGTGTTTACCGGTCACTGTTTTATTTAGTTGTAGAAGAGAAGGGACGTCGACGCATCGTATTTCCGACGAAGTGGTAATATATTGTCAACTTTTTCATGTTTAATAGATAAAAGCGAAGGGCCAGATGGTAATGAAAAATATTAAAATATGTCCAGCACATATACTCAGAAAAAACCCTTTGTCCTAGAGACCTAACTGAAAATCAGTGTTTAGAATGCATTGTTTTTTCCAGCAAATACTGGATGACCTTTTTATCATCGCAGTTGGCATCACACAAAGTATTTAATATCTTTATACTTAGTGTCCTTGTTTACGTCAATAGTTCGTTTTATTTATATTTTAACTTTTTGTTTTGTTTGTAATTTTATTTTGTAATTATTTGTTTTTGTTTTATGTTTGAGTTTTTATTTTATTTTATTTTTCTTTCTTTTATGGTTTCATTTGTGGTAAACGAATAAATGTATTTTGTTTCTTAAATATTGTACTAAAAAAAAATTTAAAAAAAAAAACGAAACAACACAGGTTATTTCGTTTTTTTCTGTTCTTCTTTTCTGATTTGTATTATTTTTATCCAAAGATATCTATGTATTTTGATCTTTCTTTTTTCTTTCTCATTTAGTTTTTATTATCATGCTTATATCATCTTCCTTATGAATCCGTTAACAAATATAAAGTACCAGTTAATTTACGGTAAATTTCGGAGTTCTGTTACGTCCCTATTCGTCCTATTTAAAAACTTACAGTCTACACTTGCCTTGTAAACTCACTATGGCTCCATGCGCAAACGCAATTTCGCTCTGGCTGTTAATTTTACGACAGCCTCTTACTACCCACCTATTAATAGACGTGTCACTCGTTTTACATGTCACTTAAACTAGATTATCATAGATAGGAATACCATTTTCTAAATCGATCAATTATCCTACTTTGCAAGTATAGAACAGTTTTCGTGTAATTTTTCATAATGGAAATCGATTCCGCGATTGCGGATTTGGCTGTCCTGTATTCCAAATATACTAGACTACCCACAAAGAAATGGTGGACTTACCTAGAATATGATTGACTTTATTCAGACCTTAGAATAATAACGCATAGAATGATAGTTTCATATCAAACGAACTGTCACAAGTGAGGCAAAAATCAAATTCATGTAGGCTAGTTTTAGTAGTAGGTTAATTTTCGGTTTTAGTGAATATTTATATAAAAATACAAGTTGACACGCGTTACTTCCTTGTGGAATGTGATGTTAGTATCTATTTTATGTTTGTCTGACGTATTTTTACACTCATTTACCGCACATTTCGTCATTTTTAGCTAAAATTCTTAAGCTGTTCGCGGTGCAAGTTGACCTTTAGCACTAAAGACCCGCCCGCTCGTGTAGACCTTTTGGGAGCGCTTCAATTTGCCTCACTTAGCGTGTGCGGACTAGGTTTCTATGCGTTATTATTCTAAGATTCAGACTAACTTAGCGACAGTTTTTTTATTCTTTTTAAGTTTTTTATTCTCTTATTGATTTTTCTTTTGAATGTTTGCACCATTCTAATGAAAAGTTTAACAGTTTTAGTAGCAGGAGAGCTCCTTGTGAAGTGAGTTCGTCCAGGGTAGTACTGCCACCTTATCTATTTCTATCGCCAAGAGGTAATGTCAGCATTACTGTGTTCCGGTTTTGAAGGGTAAGGGTGCTGGTGAAATTACAGGCACATGAGACTTGTCAACTTATGTCTCAGGGTGACGGGCGCAGTGATAGTGCCCCTCAGATCTTTGCAATTTAACGCTCAGAGTAGCACTGTAACTGTTATGGACAGGCGTGTAGCTTACCATGAGACACACGACTTGTTTGTCCCGTCACTTAATGTTATTAAAAAAAACTGTCAAGAGTCGATAGGACCCAAATTTGTCTCGTACTAAATCGGTTCTATTGCACGGGTCGGGCTGCAAGGATGCTGGTTTTATTTCAGAATTTATTTTATTACAAACGAATTAAAGCCATTTGAAAAATGTATATAATATACTAAATGTACTCGTGTTCTATTTATTTCAGTTCATATAAAAAAAATTGGAATATGTAAAGGACCTGTTAAATACAGCGGTTTTCTCGTAAAATTTCGAGGCAAGTTTGTGTTTTTTTTTCTATACTGAAAATTTTTAGTAATCGTGCTTTCACAACGTATCAGTGTAGGTATATACTCAATTTTACTATATACTTTTTTCCAGCAATTGATTCAAAACTTTCACTGTTATGCGAAATCAACCAAAGCTGGAAAATGAGAGTCTTTTTATTATGATGTAATACTAAACGTTCCTGTGCCTGTACCACACCCTGGACACTCCATACAACTGTCGAAAGCTATTTACCTACAACTACTACATACAGCAAGGCGCTATCTGCACATCCGCAAATGTGTGCGTGAAGTGGCAGGGTTACCCATTACTTTCTAGTAGTACTACGTTAAGTGGTCAGAGCGGCAACATGGCGAAAATTCTAACGCGAATCATGTTATCTTTAATTCTATTAATAGAATCCTACACATGTTTATTAGGTATTTATATCGATATAATATAATATTTTTCATTAATTCACTAACTAGAATATTTATTTCAAAAATATATTAAAAGCTCGTAAAATGTTATATTTTGGACAGGTAATTTAAATAAGATAACCAAGGTATTGAAATTGCGTGTCTAAGCTCATCATTACCTAGTTAATAATTAGGTTTAATCACTACGTAATATTTATCGGCAATACAAATTGAAAATTCGAGAAACTTTGTCTACTAGCACACGAAGTTATGGCGTCTAGTAAGTAATTTATGGTACTCTGCACTAAATAAATGAAGAAAACAATAACTGAATGAGTCTCAGATATAAGTTTTAAACTCCTCTCTTTATCCCGTTAGATGATATTCAACAGGCGTACACAGCACAATTCACGACCATTATAAATAGTAACGTACAATGATGTTATATATTAACGTACAAGTTTCGTAATGAATAAATGAACAATATTCAAAACTGTCTCAGCGTGAAAACGGCTCGCCGACAGCCTTGTTGTCGTTCAGTCAATGAGACCGTCAATGTGCGGGGAATGGTGCGGTATCTAAATCTAGAGAAGGGCGGAGAGTGTCCATTCTCGTGACTTTTTTGTTCTCTGCCTATACCACGAGTTTACTATGACAGTTGTCGCTAGCGACCGCGTAAATTACTTCACAATTGTGAAGTAGCAATTGCGTATGGCAAATTATACGCGTTTTTTCAAACATTTTACGCGGTCCCTAACGATAACTGTGTGTAATCTCTTGATAAAGGCACTGTTAGATTTAACCTATTACCTTTAAGCACCTTCATATACCTAAAACTGGAGATGTAAGGGACTATGACTTCTTTATTACTCTAATTACTTACCTAAGGCAGTGTTGACCTTTAGTATTACGTCTATTATTTATGAACTGTGAAGTAAATTTAAGATTAGAAATACTACAACACTGTAGTGGTCCTCTATCGTGTTAATTTAATGTTATCACTTCATAGTTGCACGCGCAGCCAGCGTTAATCGCGCCCGCGCATGACCTTTCTGCTGCTATTTATGGTGCAACTCTAATCTCCTTGAAGTATTGATATTGGAAGCAATTTAGTCATAATGCCTATTGTAAGTGGAATTCCATTGCGAAGAAATAATATTATCCTAATTCTTAATAATTATAAAAAATATTAATAGTTGTATGGTCTGATCTTTTTTGAAAACGGAGTAAAATGACATTTACAGGGTTGCCAGTTTTCATAAAATTTTAAACAGTCTTGTAATTGTTGTCGGCAGTTTTATCGATACATTGTGAAAAAAGGTAAAACTTTGCCAAAAATGTTTAAATTATGAATGTTACGACGTTCTAATTATTAATTGCGTTATTAATGAATAATAAATAAATATGTTGCCTTCTTTATTCGTTATTTTGACAGTTGGACTATTAGTATCGAACTCAATTGTTATTCATATTATACATAATTAATAAGGACAGATGAATTTGATTATTTATATTGATTTAAAATTAAAACCTTTTATATATGTCTCCTCTTTGTATTTTTAATTGTAAATGTAGTGTATGACAATTAAAATGAAACAAGCGCTATTTATTGCGTAAGTGTAACCAACGTTCAGTCGATAGTCGATAGAGTATTTATTTATCGACTGCAATCACTAGCTGCGTGCAAGCGGGCAACAGTTTTACGCAATGAACTGTCATTTTACTCTTGCTTCAAAAAAGCTATAAAAGCTCTCACCGATTGATGAGCCTATTGTCCTGTATATACCTCCATAATTACACAAAATCTGATTTGTTGTTGACATTATTGTGAATGGTAACACCACTGAATTAGGAGTGCTGTGGTATTTACTGACATCCGAAAACCGTTCACGTAATCTGTGGTGAACGGTGTTGATTATTCTATTTCTTAGTCAGTAGTAGAGCTCCTTGTGAAAGAGTTCGTCCAAGGAAGTACTACAACCTTACGTATTTCTGCCGCCAAGCAGTAATGTCAGCATTTCTGTGTTCCTGTTTTGAACGGTAAGGGTGCTGGTGAAATCACACGCACATGGGACTTATCAACTTATGTCTCAGGGTGTCGAGCGCAGTGGCAGTGCCCCTCAAATCTTTGCGATTTAAAGCTCTGAGTGGCACTGCAAATGTTATGAACTAGTGAGTAGTTCACCATCAGGCGCATGACTTGTTCGTCCCGTCACTTAATATTATTTAAAAAAATGGTTCTAGATATATACATACTATTTGTAATGTGTAACCGTTTGTTGACCTCAGTAAATAAAAAGACCTATTTTCAACTGTGAACGACTATATCGAGTAATGGCGTAAGTTAGAACTAGAGATTGAAACAGCCACAGTATATTTAGCTAAACTTCGCGTTTGTGCTTTAGCTAAATTAAGAGAAATAGCTAAAATTGCACGTAAAAGTATTAGGTGAGAATTCTCCGTAGCAAGCAATGCCACAACAATTGTTGTGTTTCTTTCAGTGTCCCTCAAACCTTTGTCTCCAATTTAAAGCTCTGAGTGGCACTGCAGCTCCTATGGACAGGCATGTCGCTAACCACCAGGCGCACGATTTATTCGTCCCGTCACTTGATACCATAAAAAAGTACTTATATTATTGAGTAGGTAGTCTGAATCCCCGAGAGGTATCATAACATTACCATTTCGTGTACTGAGGGTTCCTAAACTTTAGAAGGCACCATTAATTCTTACCCTTAGTATAATAACGCCACAATGATCGTACGTAAAAAAGTGCTTTCATCATATGAAAGCCATAAAAATATTACTAATTACATGAAAAAAAATTATGTATATATATTATGCATTGACTTTGATATTATGTGAAATTTTATAACCCTCCCATTTAAATATAAAATGTTATGGACTAATTTTGTTCATAGAGTCTTCATAACTCTCTCTCTTAAAAAGTTGTAATTTTGCAAATGCGGCTTTATTGCACCAAAGCTCCAAATTGCGTCGTAATCAGTACACACCCACACGTCTCTCATATTCCCAACACTAACAAGGAAAAAGTAAAAAAAATAAGAATAAAGCGATCTACGAAAAAGAGCATAAAAATAATCTGACTACAAAATTATACTTAAGCACATTTTAATGAAAAACATTACTGCCGTAATAAAATATAATTACTATAATTATTTATTTTAGATAGGCCATTTGCCCACAATCTCACTTGAAGAAAAGTGAAGGTGTTGACGTTGGTACACGCTGGCCCAGACAACGTGATTAAACGTAGTTCGACCAATAATAAAGATGTGAATAAAAATATAGTTGTGTTGGGATTGCGAAGTTTAGTTTGGACAATGTTTTGTAGTCATCATCTAATTAAGTGTATACTATCACTTACTTACTAATTACACCATAGATATGTAAGCCCAGATTACTTAATAGTTACCTACTACGTAACAGATACAACACTCTCATACAAAATCGAAAATATCTACGCTTTAATAGCCTACCAACACCGCTCACAACGAGGAAAAAGGAACCTAAGCACGCGCTCAAAGAGGTGAAAATAACGTAGCCCGCCGTGTGCAGTCGTGCGAAGCCGAATGCTCATAAATGAAAGATTTGTATGTGAGTTTGCGCTGACGTCGGCGTACTCAGCAGTAGGCACTTATCGCATAACTTTGAGCGAGTGACGGAGCTCTGATGCAGATACGTACTGTCTTCTTTTTATCGTAACGATGACACACACAATGCTTGCTATTGTGGTAAAAGTATTTGCCAATCAAAAGTAACGTACTCCAAGGTCAGCCAATTGATGCCCAGAGTGCGATAGACATATAGAAAAGGTATGGTACGTCGTGCGGGGAAGCTCCTTTCGTGCACCCCAACAGTCAAGAGCACTTGAAGCTTGAAACTTTAGACCGTTCTTGTCGTAAGCTGTATAAAGTTGAATTTAAATCTCAAGTGTCCAACTTGACGTACTCTTGTACAGACGGCAGCACATCAAGCTACATGGACGGATCTTGTTTCGTTGCTTTGAGGTGATATTTGAAAAAAAGTGTTCTTTTAATACCTCGTGATGGGACGAATGAATCATGCGTCTATTGGTAAGCGACACGCCCATCCTTAACAGTTGCAGTGCCACTCAGAGCTTCAAAACGCAAAAATCTTCACCCTGAGATATAAGTTGACAAGTCCAATGTGCCTGTAATTTCACCAGCACCCTTATCCTTCCAAACCGGAACGCAGTAATGCTCATATTACTGCTTGGCGGCAGAAAGAGGTAAGGTGGGCGAACTCTATCGCAAGGAGCTCTACAGCTACTGAAATGCATGGCTATATGTGGTAAACAAGACTGTTCAAGTGGTGATTTTCGAATAGTTCTAACTTGGACTGTTTGAGCAGTGCGATTCAAACGATGGTCCATCGCATATCGTGCTCTGTGTGCCCTAACACCTGCACGCTTGAGGATTTAATGCCGGCGTCACTGAGTTCTGGGCCACAATAGTATACCTCTAGCGTATGCCATCGATACGGTAAGAAGAAGAAGCAAGAATTTTAAGGAATGATTGTAAACCATCAATAGAAACTTGTTTACTATAGGAACTCCTACGAAATTCAGAAAACATCAGCTGCTCCACCCACCAAATAGATATATAATAATTATAGCAGATACAAATTAAATGGAACAGCCGATTTTTCAGAATCACACCTTCAAAATCTCGCAGACCTTTAAGGGCACCCTATATAAGATGCCTAATGTTCTAATAACGAGCTACCTACCATATCAACATGTTCACAAGTGAAGGGACCCGACCTTCTGAACTAAATCAATCGATAAAGCCCCAGTCGTGAGCTTGTAACGAATTTATCAATTACATCGGAGATCGAAACCCAACGATGGCATACTATGTATGAGAAATATTCGTCTGTTGTGACATGTTATGATCTTGTGACACTCTTAGGTTATTCTACTTACATTAGGGTGACAAGTCGGCGTAAAAATAGAATACCAAAATTGTAATAGACTCATCTCGAGAGATTCCTAAATGGTGGTAGTTAGCAGTCAGTCATTTTTAACGCACTATATGTTGCATTTTTTTAATGATAGATACCAATCGGCATAATCTAGTAGCTTTTCTCCCAAAAAAATGCCCTAAAGCTCATTACCTACCAAAGCAGACCGGAGAAAATTTGTGTTTCAAAAACTGAAATTATGTTGTTATTTTCACATCTCCAAGACACTAGTCAAAATAACGATTTACTATTGGTTGCTAAAACGTAGCTGTAGAAGCCATAGGTTCATTATATACAACCAGAGCGACCTCCGCGCGGTCGCTCTGGGCATAATAACTTCTCTTAATTTTTGTCGCAAGTGATGCGACTGTCAATAAGCGTCTATTCGTAACATTTACAGTGCCACTCAGAGCTTTAAATCGCAATGATTTAAGGGGCGCTGCTACTGCGCCTGTCGCCTTTAAACATAAGTTGAATAGTTCCATGTAGGTACCAGTTATTTTACTAACACCCATACCCTACAAAACCGGAACACAGTAATGCTTACATTACAACTTGGCGGCAGAAATAGGTAAGATGGCAGTACTTTCCTGGACGAACCCTTTTACAAAGAGCTCTACAGCTAAATACGAAATAATTAGGTTTTCGCATCGGATTTTAATAGTATTTTCAAACAAACGTTATGGACTTTTTTACGGCAGACTGAGATGGTCAACATGATTTGGTCAGTTATCAACCAGTTGTCCAATATCAGTGCAAACCATCCTATTCTGAACTGTAGTTACAGCTATTGATTTAAACTTTTTTTTTAATATACTAAAGAATATTCCAGTTTACGCTACATGCGATTTACAAAATATTTTTATTTTGTTTAATAAAGTAACTTTATAATTTTACATGACCGTACGAACAATGACCAATGTCGGATGGCATTAAGGGACCAGTTCAGGAAAGCGATCAGTTAAAAAAAATGTGAAAATGACGACTTGAAATTATTTTCACATAATTGTCGAGTTTCAAAATTGACCAGTTGACGAAAACGGCGTATTCTAAACGAAAACGATGAGTGTTCCCCTAATTCTAGTTATTAATTAAAAACGATTAAGATCCGAAAAACTAATTTCATTTACAAAGCATTTTTATCACGAAGTATTCTACATATATAGTAAAAATATTACGATACTAAACTGGCTTCATTATGAAAATACGAGACCACAAAGGAATTCAAGTTCCTTTATTATACCATGCGATGTTAATATAATAGTGTACGTTAAGTAATACTATCAATTCATAAAATACGACTCTTAATAACTATCTAAATACTAAAGACCACAGGTGTATTTTAATATTCCAACACAAAATTCACACAAGGCATTCCCAAACACCCACGGAGCGTTGCAAAACGATAAACATCGGCATCAAACACAACAAAAGGTCAATTGATTCGATTAATAACCGTGTTTAGTGCAATAGAGATAACATCTGACGATATAATCGCTGATATGGTTGAGGCTTTGTTAAATTGAAGCTTAGATTTCAGGTACTGAGAATGAACAATTCGGTCGTTGTTACCTTTAGGAGGAGTGTGATCAGGCGACGCGGCCTTGTAACTTTTTTAACTGTAGTGTCTCGAGGGAAGGGATGCAATATTGCACCTAAGTGTACATAATATATTTACGTAAGCGACACGCCTGTCCATAACAATTGCAGTGTCACTCAGAGCTTTAAATCGTAAAGATCTTAGGGGCATTGCCACTGCGCCCGTCACCCTGAGACATAAGTTGACAAGTCCCAGGTGACTGTAATTTTACCAGCACCCTTACCCTTCTAAACCGGAATGCAGTAATGCTCACATTAGTGCTTGACGGCAGAAATAGGTGAGGTGGCAGTACTTCCCTGGACGAACTCTTTCACAAGGAGCCCTACTGCTACTTACTGGATTCGAACCTACGTTTTCTAGCAAACCGTGCCAGACGCTATGCCAAATAAGCCACGTAACGAACTAGCGGCCCTTAGAAATTTTTCTATGGGCTTGTTGCAGATTTTTGTTGGTTTCTATCGACCTTTTTTTATAGACCTCTATCTATGAAAGCTTTTCTCGTTTTTAAATGAGCGTTTTTACATAATTTGAGATTTTAAATATGCTTTTAAAATCTTACAATTTCAGTCAGAAATTTTTTTTTTTCGTCACACTGTCTTAAAAAAATAAAATAATTTTTCTGTTTGCTGTACAGTTAACAATACAGCTATAAACTTTAAACTTGGTAAAGGGTGCGGAGTTGAATAGACTAGTCCCGGCCTGGTGGCCGCACGGCCACGTTAGGCATTTCGTAGTTTGAAATTCGTCGAAATAAAATAATACGCAAAAAATACATTTCCTATAACTTAATTTCATATAATTCTCGTTTGTAATTAATAATATTCACATTTTATATAAAGTTCTTTTTATATAAAATCATTTTATATATTGCCAATTCAGGCAATTTTTAAGAGATTTTTACCTGTACCTGTAGGTAAAGGGCGCTCCTCTTTTAGTTGGTTAGGTTAGCACACGAAACGAAGCGACCGTGACACGACAGCGGCCGGCGAGTGCCAGAACTGAATTGTTTGCGTCTCCAAACATGTTTTAATAATCTATTTAGTTATGTGAACCGAAGTTTATAACCTATAAATTGTTATTTAAAATAAGTGTGTAGGATTCGTTATATTAATTGAATTGTTACATGAATAAAGTTTATATTACATAAAATTATATGCAATGAGCGTTAGATTAAAAATATTTATGAGATACATTACACACGCTTTTTAATGTAACGGGAAATTGGCAAATCACGATGATATTCAAATTGAATCCACTAAACCCTATTGACATAAGTTTTAGATCGCTTATACTGAATGTCATTGAGTTTGATTAGCTATTATCTAAAATAGAATCAATCTTGGACGTCTTAAGGCGCCTGTACAAATACTTATTACCTAACCCTGACTCTATATTCACTTTATCTTCCTGTGCTATTTTGACATTTCAAAGGTCCCTCAAGTTTCTTACTCGTACTTCTCAGATTCTGCCTTCTGAGCCAACGGTAGAAATAAAAATGTATTATTAATTAAACTTTTATTGAATTGATATTCAATTATTTTTTGTGAAATTACTCCACTAGTTTGTTATAATTATTAATACGAAGATCGAACACTCAGAAAAAACACTCAGAAAAAATTCTCGACGTTTTAGTCGTTGAAAGACCAAGTACAAAGACGACGCAAGCACATAGAAGAATTCGTGAGGTCCGTTGATTCGTTCCGTGGCTTAGTTGGTATAGCGTCTGGCACGGTATGCAAGAAGACGTCGGTTCGAATCCGACCGGATCGAAGGAATTTTTTCTGAGTGTTCGATCTTTGTATTAATAATTATAACAAACTAGTGGATATATTATTATGTTACAATATATTATTTAACACCTAATTGAAATTAATTTATTTTACCTACTTCCACAAATAAATCTATCTTTATCTTTAAAAACTGTAAATAGATGAAATAAAGAGATTATGTGTTTGAGTGTACTGGGTGTTAGTCAATGAATTTATTGCAAACCAAATTTCCCGATCGCATAATTTCACGAAATTCAGCCGTTAAGTGGCCAGCTCGATTATGTGATTTAACACCGCTGGATTATTTTTTATGGGGTTATGTTAAAGACAGAGTCCATACGGAGTCAATCGAATCGATTACAGTCTTAAAACTCAAAATTCGTGAAGTGATTAACGAAATAGACCCACCATTTTGTCAAAAAGTGATTGAAAACTTTCATGAAAGAATCGACATCTGTAACTGTGATCGTGGTGGACATTTAACAGATATCATTTTCTATCGAGTTCTTAGGTTTTCGCGATTGTTACACATAGGAAATGAAACTATTTTTCCGGATTTAAATCGCGTATATTTGTTTTACTTTGATTTACAAAACAAAGTTCTTGTTGAAAAACCCTTTACAAAGATCGAAAATAAAAAAACAAAATTTTTTCTTCGATCTGACAGTACGTCTGTAGTCGTACGGAATGCTGACTCGAACTGCTCAGTTGTACGGAGATTCGAGTCCTGTCAAATCGAAGGTATTTTCGTTTGTTTTCAATCTTTGTATTACGACCACAGAAACGACCTCTGTGGTCGAGTGGCTTGCACACCGATTTTCATGGTGTCGCCATCTCTGAGGTCCCGGGTTCAATCCCCGGTAGGGTCAATGTAGAAAATTAACTTTTTTATATTGTCTCGGGTCCGGGTGTATGTAGTACTGTCGTTGTGTCCGAGTTCCGTAACACAAGTGCTTCAATTACTTACTTTGGGATCAAAGCAACGTATGCGATGTTGTCTAATATTTATTTATTATATTAAAAATTATAACAATAAATACTTCATTTATGTTAACTCGTAATAATTTTCCAAAATACTTTTTGTAGCTCAAGTATCAAGTTCAGATCAATTAACAATCTTTTCATAGCTTCTACAACTCAACAAAAAAAATATCTTATGATGATACGATTCGACACGTGACGAATAAAAAGAACGATCGCGAAAAACAATAATCTCCGAAGCAAAGTGCCTTGTAATTGATGTAGTAACTGTTCCACATTTTATCTACATTGGTGTGACCTTTCAAAAGACATTTTAAACGTCTAGTGTTAGGTATTTACAAACACAAATTTGCGCTGTTTATATCATGGTACCGTGAACAAAATACCACGTCTTACGCGTGTGAAGAAAGAGATGGATTGAATTAATAAATATGTCGGAGTACCTATAACCGTAAAAATAGACGCTAGGAAAACTCCCTCGTCACTAAATGTGTCAGGAATTATTTGATGATTGGTCTATTCATACTTCGGTATCAATTTGCTAAGCCCCGCGGTGAATAATAACGTCAAATTAGTTAAAATTTAGAGACAATGGGTTTGTAAGTGCACGTCACAACTGGCGACCTGCAAAACTTCTTTCTCGCCGAAAAACTTACAAATACAATCGGTGCTACCCGCTCTAAATAATAATAACTACAGCGATTGATTTAGCGAATAAACCAACTACTCGATATTTTTATAATTTTGACTTTGACTTTAATATACAACTATACGCACACACACTCAACATAGCCACACGCTTAACATAGCCGCGCACTAAAGAAACAACCACAAATTACACCCAAACTCACGAGAGAAACAAATGAAAGCCATACAAATACTTCACCCGGCCCGGGAATTGGATCTGAGACGTCTGCGTGGCAGTCCGGCATGATAACCGTTCAGCCACGGAGGCTGTTATTATTATTTTAATACAGCGCCGTTAATAGTATACTTTGAACACTCTACATAGTCATCGCTGTGTACGTACACGAAGATGAAATCGGGCATTAGAAACACTTTAATATTAAGTCGCACACTACTAAATATAACCCGAGGCTGTTAGTCAGTATTCAATTTATAATATCGGAGAATAGACATCCTACGGCAACGTCAAAGGTTAAATTGGGGGCTCGCTCCTTGCACAGTTCACTCAAATGACGGGTCATGATACATTGTTTCCATTTACTACTTTACACACAAACTTGTCCGTAACTAGCGGTTGTTCCTGACTTCGCTTTTGTTACCAGACTACGGCGCCGTCGAGACAATGTTTTTGTTGGACTTATAAAATATTT
>NW_020653740.1:6794751-6823633 GCF_003589595.1 Hyposmocoma kahamanoa | reverse complement strand
CCTTATGTAGTTAATGAATGGCTCCTGACCGTGGTGTAATAAAATGTGCGACTATTTACGTGGTATCACAGTGCCATGCCAGTCATCGGACATTGTATGCTGAGGACGTTGCGTAGGGTTAGTGTTGCTAGGGTTGGTATTTTTCATTACCATCAGTAACTTCATACATTTTTATGTATTAAACATGGAAAAGTAGGAATTACTCTTCGGAAATACGAATTCCCACTAAATAAAACTGTGGCCAATGAACACCAGTAAGTTGAAATAAGTTACGACAAAATAATATATACGATTTGTTGAGAAAATTCAAATGATATACAGCTAACGTTTAGACATCAAATCAATCATCATTTCTCTTTAACTTTGCCATAAAAGTGTTTGAAAAGAAACTTACGTTCACAACAAATGAAATTTACAAAAGCGACAATTCATTTTACCGTAGTGTTGTTATTATTTATTTACGGCTACCATGATATCTCTGAGAACTGTCTCTGAGAGAATAGTTCATTATTAAAGTCTCCTTAACTCAGATTCAAACTTGTTAATAGTTATCAGTGTCGATATTGTTTTTATTGTTCGTATGACATGTGACTTGAAAAACTGTGGCCTATTTCTTCTTGTGTTTACGTTATTGTATTTTTTATCATGTAGTAATTAACTAACAACTACTTTTTTAATAATATCAGGTGACGGGATGAACAAGATCGTGCGTGTGATGGTAAGCTACGCGCCTGTCCATAACAGTTGCAGTGTCACACAAAGCTTCAAATCGCAAAGATCTGAGGGCACTTCCACTGCGCCCGTCACCCTGAGACATAAGTTGACAAATCCCATTACCCTTCAAAACCGAAACACAGTAATGCTGACATTACTGCTTGGCGAGAGATATAGGTAAGGTGGCAGTAATACCCTGGACGATCTCTTTCACAAGGAGTTCTACTGCTACTAAAACTGCCTCCGTGGCCGAACGGTTACCACGTCAGACTGCCACGCAGAGGACCCAGCTTCGATTCCCGGGCCGGGAGAAATATTTGTATGGCCTACATTTCTTTCTCTCATGAGTTTGGATGTTATTTGTGGTTGTCTGTGTACGTTATTATTATTATTACTAAATGGTGGACACATCGCATCAAAAGTTTAATTCTGCCCTCGAAATGAAAAACGCACAACTGCTGTGTAAAGTACGCATAGTTCTGCCCTTTTTTCTTTACACGGGCAGAATTTATTTGTGATCTGACAACCCTGTCTGATTAGCATTCAGTCTGCATGCGCATACGCTGCATTATTAACTATTTAGGTATGCACTGACTGAAACCATACTGGACTCTTAGTCGACTAAAACAGAAACTTTATTAAAACGTCTTCTATACGACGCACGGATTCAAGGATATGCGACCCGTTCCACTACATCCCGCAACTGGCATGTGTCCACTCATCTATCCACCACGCCGGCGACAACGCGGTATGTACCTAACTTCAGTACAAAGTATGTACTTATTTTGATTCTATAGTTAAGGTACATCAACAGTAGAACATAACTCGTAGAGTGGTTACACACGGCGATGCAAACGCGCGTTGTACATCGGCTGCATCGGTACAAACGCGCGATTGCATCAATGCAATCGCCTATTAATCCCAAGCGTAACGATGCAATCGTGCGTTTGTATCGATGCAGTCGCGCGCTTGAATCGCGTTTGTATCGCTGTTAAAAGTCACCGTGTGTAACCGCTCTTAGATAACAGTGTAATTTTACATTAGTATTGTATTTAACTAAATAATAACTTTTAATATGATTATATTTTTTGCTATGTGCTGGATGCTCATATGACTGAAACTTTTACCTTTTTTACTTACTTATACAATTGCTTTATTTTTACTTACTTATACAATTGCTTTATTTTTACTTACTTATACACTTACTTTATCTTTACTTATACCTAAACACTTTCACTACTTACTTTTCACCTTTCCCTCGGGAGCATGTACGGGTCACGTACAAGATTTAGACGCTGAGTTTGCGCTCTACTTTACGTGAATCGACTGATTCACATTTTATTATAGTTTAGTTGATTTAATAACTCTGTCGCAATCGGTCACATAAGCATCCATATAATAACTTGTATTAAAACAAAAAAAAAACTTTACGATTCTACGTCAACTCTATAACTTAACTAACTACAAACTACAACTAACTACAACTAACTTAACTACCTACAATCAAGACGTCAAAGCCCATACAAAGAACTTATCGAGTTCTTAGGTTTTCGCGTTGGTTTGTTTGAAAAACAAATATACGTGATTTAAATCCGCAGAAAATAGTAACAAAGAACTTATGAAATACTGGGGAAGCTATTTCAGAATGTTACTTTTAAAAATATTGCGTGAAGAACGAAAAATGTCTATATCTACTCGAGCGTTAATTTAGTGGTAAGTAGGTAGAGGATAATTTAGGTAGTGAACTGTGCAGAGCTAGATTAGCTGGCATTGTGGTACTTTGAATGTTTTATTTATTTTATGAGGGGGTATTTACAAGGTATGTTAATATTTGATTAAGAATATTTTATTGTATTATTTAATATACCATGTAAAAACAGAAGATTAAATAATATTCAGCAATCTCAGAATATTCATATTTTTAAAGTACTGTAATGTTTGAACATATTATGTATATTTATATATACCTACATCTAGATGCAAGGAATTTAATCGGCTCCATATTATACCGTAGGAATCTCACGCCTTACTGGGCATGCCGGAAAAACTAACAATGTACCAGGTACCAGTCTTACACTACATGACAAATTGCGACTATTAGACCAATCGCGAATGGCTCTCGGTAATTATGGAAACGTTGTTTATTACGCTGTTTACGGCGAAAGGCTGAGCTATAGCGATGCCGTCTCGGAATGTAGAGAGATCGGTTTTGGAGAGTTAGATGCATGGTATAATAAAATATTTACTGACATTTCTATTCATTACCAGCTCTGGTAGTGCACACGCGCACTACGAATCCGATATGATGATTATTAACATTTCAGTATTACGATTGTGAATACAAAGATCGAACATACAGAAAAATTTCGTCGACCCGGTGGGGCTTGAACTCATGTCCATGATGCACCGTAGCATTGCTCTTTATACAGTGCAGCTTCGACGTGTATTCTAGTTCCACTCTCTAGTTGGAACTTTGTATTTCATAATCATTGCAAAACTAGTGGAGTTATTTGACATAAAATCTCAATAAATACATTTCATTATTATTTTGGGCGTATTTTTAAGATTCTCACCTCATACTTGAAAAGACAAAAATATGAAATTTACTTAAACAATTTGTCTGCGGTCATTTTCATCTGACGTTATGTACTCCCACTGGCTTATGCGCTAAAACCGTAAACTGGTAACTTGTTAGGATGTGTAGCAAATACTTTGCTTGTTACAAGATATGTAGGCATACCTGTGTACAGTTCACCAAGAATTTCAGGGACCGCTTGAGACTTTCAGAAATTTAGAAACTTAGGGTCGTATTCTAGACTCTACTCAATGCTCAAGTCAGGATTTGAGTATGGTTTAAAGCACTCGGAATCATACTCAACTCCCTGCCATTAGGGTCGTATTTCCAGTGCTTGTGTTTCCAGTGCAATCCTGACTTGAGCATTGAGTAGAGTTCTAGAATACGACCCTTACAATCTGCATAGTTCGCATCATTCACAAGTTGGTGTGTTTTCAGTACCAACTTTTGTCTTATAAACGTAGCGACGTGTTGCTTTAGTATGCAATAAATAAACTAATCATGAACCATTTATTAGTTTACATTCACACATGCCACGAACAGCGGCCGCTCTTCCGCATAACTACACCTGCAAGATTTTTTATACGACTCGCGACATGTTGGACAGATTATTAAATCAAACAATCGGAAAATGAGAGGATGCTGCGCGACCAGTCTTCTACCGCTGAACTCTTCACCCCATGAATTCACAAATAATATTAGTAAATTATAATGTTACCACGAACAGTGGGGCTAGCACAATAGGGCGCGACTAGTGCGAGAGCGACATAAAGCGCAAGATACTGCTATGCTCGCATAGAGATCTCGCGCTTTTTGTCGCTCTCGCGCTTGTCGCGCCATATCGTGCTAGCCCTTCTGGACATCACTTTCCAGCACACAACACCGTGTCCATATAAACGCGTGTTTTTTGTGGCGTTTCATCAGAACGAACCCTAGATAAGCAAGGCGTGCGCACCTTACTCCATATTAAATAAGCGTTTAATATGGACGGAGTGCTACACAATTTTGGATACCGACACTTGTCTATAGTCGGCAATAGGGACAACACATCCGCTCAAGGCCATATTCAGCCGTTACTCCACGGCATAGTGTGAACATACACTTTTACCGTGGAACCTACGTTTCACTTATCCAGTATTCTTGTCATGCACTTCAGTAATAATGATACAAATGGGACATTCATTTTCATCAAGACCAAGAGCGACCTACGGCTTATGGCCCATTACGTTGGGATTTATGTCAGAAGCTGCTAGATTAAGACAGCCTTGCATTCGGAATTGCACTTTCATGTTAGTTTAACAGTTATGTTGACATTATTATATTATTTAAGACTGCCGTAAAGCGGCTGACATCTCTTGTCAGCCTCTGGTAGCTGTAAAGGTTGAGCAAACGAAAAACTTTCATAGTTTTGTCACAGATGGCGCTACGTCGCCAAGGTAATAAGCAACACGCCTGTCCAAAACTGTTGCAGTATGTTGTCACCCTAACCTTCAAAACCAGTACGCAATAATACTGAAGATTAACAATACTTTTTAACACTTCAGCAGACCTCCGGAATGGGACCTTGTGTGGGTTACTATCCTCTGCTTAGAACCAGGCCGAATAATTATGATCTCAACGTTTTTGAAAACCAAAATAAGCACATAAAACCACTTCTATTCCCTTACACGTAGATACAATCTAAAGATACCTAGAGATAACGTTTATTCCACAAACCAGATCTTTACCCCCTTTTTCGCGACAAACAAAAAGGAGCTCTAAATTCCCTACAGATCCGTATCTCTGCGATCGTACCACCATAGATCGATACTGATTGATTTTCTAATGGGATATAAATAATTAATTAGTGCCGACTGCGTACGTAATGAGATTGCGTGAAGTCGAGACAAAAACACTGTTTCTACGATTGCAGAATTACAACACTGAAATGAGAATATAGTTTTTCGATGTACGCTGCGGTAGGTATGGTATCGTTGGGGACAAAAATGTTAACAATTTACAACTTAAACAGTACCAGCTTACTTTGACCTGCACGCTTGATTCAACAAGCTGGCTTGGTAAATTTTAATTGCCATAAAACTCGTTCCAATTATGTAACGTTTTATATATCGTTGGACGACTGTCACGTAGACGTGACAGGCTACAGGCTAGAGCCTGTTCCCATATCACGACTATTTGTCGTGAGAGCGCGTTCCTACGTGTCGTGACGTTTTATTTATCGTTGGACGACTGTCGCATCTAGCCTGTTCCCATATGACGACTATCTGTCGTGATTGTGTCGTGGACATTTATTTTGTTGTTGAACAACTGTCGTGTCTAGCTGTTCCCACTGTGTAACGACAATTTATCGGTACACGGCAGCCACGTTCTCGTTTGCACGACAGAAACGTTCGAAATTGCGGTTATCTGTAGTCACATTTTTATCGTGACGTTTTATTTACTGTCGGACTGTCGTTCTAGCACTTCCCACTGTCACGACAGTCTGCCATCGTAACGTCAATTAAGTCGTGAACGACAGTTAATCGTGTTGAACTACATGCGAACAATTTCATTTAAATATTTAAACCGCACGAATATCTCTGGTGTCACGACATAATGGAAAAGCGCCCTTACTTTTGTAGGTTTATTTAAGGAATTCACATAAAACATTTAATAGGAAAAGTATTGTGAAAAAGTTCATTCAAGGAAGTACTGTCACCATGCCTAATTCTGCTGCCAAGCAGTAATGTAAGCATGTAACTGCATTCCGGTTTTATCTTATTCTATAAAACATGGTGGTGCTGGTGAAATTATAGGTACATGGGACTTATCAACTTTATGTCACAGGGTGACGGGCGCAGTAATCTTTGCGATTGGCTTATTTTCTACAATTTTTACACACTCAAGTCATTTTTTTATCTTGTCAATATTATTATTAAGGGAAAATAATGAATGCCTATTTAAGAGTATATTGGCTTTATCGAATTTGGCTAGAATACCTTTTACAGAGGTTTTAAACTTAGGGATCCACATGACCGCTCCAACGCAACCCTGGGCCCTGATTTTGATTTAAATAGGAATCGAACCGATCGGGTAGTCTCGAAATCAGATGGGTTTCTAAGCGAGAAGATGAACCTGATTCCTACTGTACCTTTCTAATTTGTGAGTTAAATGAACTATTGTTCCGATTAGAAATGCCAAAGTTTCCGATCGAACTTGCCAGTTGTCAATCGCAATTATGCGCCTCGACTCGGAAAAGACGCAATTTCCGATCGGAAGAGGCAATCAAAATCAAGCTGCTAGTCGGAAAGCGAAGAGACGTTCGTGACAACCGTCGAGTATATAACCAGTGACAACATACATCGAAACTATTGTAACACTAGCCTAAGTATAGTGGCGGCTATTAATGAAATAATAATAATAATATTTGCTATTAAAGCTCTGAGTGGCATTGCTACTGTTATGGATAGGCATGTCGCTTACCAGAGGACGCACGACTTTTTCGTTGTTGATAAAAAAGCAAGGATTTTCGTAGAATTACAAAACGCAATCTTTGTTTTTGCTACAACTGCATTTTCGCGTTGTCAGAACTTTATTACAATGCGCATAAATCGCTGCATTCACACTCACGTAACTACGTAGATATTCATATAAATTATCTATTGTTTATTACCATATTTGCATCTTAGATATTCATTTAAAATCTGCTATCAAAACATTGCACCTGCTTGCCTGAGCAACTGGAATTATTGCCCATAAGTCTTCCCCATTAACACACATACTTACAAACGAATAAATCATTCTTTACTTATGCAAATCGAAAATGAATAAATTTATACGCAACATGAGTTTGCTACGTCGTTAAATACTGGGACAAATTGT
Organism: Hyposmocoma kahamanoa; assembly: GCF_003589595.1. Classification (NCBI taxonomy): domain Eukaryota; kingdom Metazoa; phylum Arthropoda; class Insecta; order Lepidoptera; family Cosmopterigidae; genus Hyposmocoma; species Hyposmocoma kahamanoa. Next base: position 6,816,483 of record NW_020653740.1, on the reverse strand, counting down.
GAAATGTTTTGTTTTCTCGTCATTGGCAAGCTTTTCTTTTTCTACTTTCTGTAATTACTTAATTTTGAAATTGCCGAAAATGTTTATAATTCCAAATGTTCATTAAAACTCTCAAGAAAGTCATTTTCTCCGATAATTTTTGGAGACAAAAAAACTGCTTTCATTTAATTTTTAATTAGTGAGCAATTAATCTATGCGTAATTGGAAAAAAAACTAACTATATCAATAATGAACCCCTTCTGTAAATTTATGCCAAAGGAAATCACTTGTGCTAGTACTTGTACTAGCAATAAATCACTATGGTCAATGTCTAAACTATCCGTCTTCTAGGAAGCTTGCGGAAGCGTGCTGATTTTATTCCCATAAACAAGCCTGGACCGACGCGAGCGCAGGTTTGCATCGACATTTCCTTTTGTGAAGAATATTAAAATAGGTATACGAGACAGTTAAAGCATGAAATAAAATATTTCAAAGAATAAGGACTCTACTTTGTTCACGATACAAAAAAAACTCCATTGTGTAGTGTAAAAGCTTTATTTAAATTAGTAATAATTATAAATGCAAAGATGAATACATTACAGTGCAAAATAAAAATATACGACCAGAAACAAAAATAAAGAGAGCGTTTTTCTGGACAACTTTATACATCGTAACAACAAAAAGAGGATCAATTCTGATGCGCATATTTTGAACTCTTACCTAATAAAACCTAGCTTAATGCCTATCAAATTGTTCAACCCATAAACGTCCCATCGCTGGGTCTAGGTCTACAACCAATACATTTCAAAGACATGCCTATCTAACGAACCACATTCGCTCTATATCTTTTTTTTGTCACTTTTCAAATTCGGCTCGTACAATTGTCTGACTTTTAAATGTTATTTTATAATACTGTTGCTTAATATGTGTGACCGTTTTAAAGCGCAACAGAATTGAGGGCAGTTGATTCAAAACTAGGATACAAAATAGCTATAATTTTCAATAATATATAACTAAACTTACACATGAAAAAAAATTAAATCACAGAAATGTAACTTAATATTAGGAAATTATTTAACCCTAACATCCATGGTTACAGACATCAAACGTGGTTTATAGTCATACAGTACTATTTTCTAAAGTCCATTTAAAGAGTTACTCGAATTCCGCACGAATATTATTGGAAAATTCTTTACTTCAAACGTTTTTCAATAACATATGTTCCCAAACTTTTACTCACCGCCCACTTAGGCAAGATAAAAAAATTATAACATTAAACACGTATTTTTACGAAGCGAAGTATTTGTGCCCACGTCAAAGAACATATAACCGAAGTCAAACACAGTCACGTAAACAAGTCTGCAGTCTGCGAGCATGTCATGATAAACCTACACATTCAATGAAGTTTGACAAACCCCAGGTCCTTGCAAAAGAAGTCCGTTATCTACCCCGGATGCTGCGAGAGGCCATTGAAATTAAAAAAACATCCTAATTTCAACAGGGAAGATGGTTTCTCCGTACCACCAGTTTGGGATCCAGTATTTCCTCTGATGAAAAATCCCAAACAGAGATAAGACTGCAGTATTAATTAATACGTTTTAAATTTTTCTAATTTCTATTATTAATTAATAATAAATTGAACTTAATAAAAACTCATTCAACAAAATAATTTGTAAAACGTAATGTAGCGTAAATTGGAACGTTTTCTTTGTAAAATTCAATATAACTTATTTATGTAATAACTTTTGTAAGTATAGTGAAAAAATAGGGTGGTTTGCATTAATATTAGACATAACTGATTGATGACTCATGAGGTGGTACCACCTCAGTCAACCGTGACCATGGGACCTGCAAAGGGCTCGAAACGTCGGTTTGTTTGAAAAAATAAATATACGCGATTTAAATCCGGAAAAATAGCTTCATTTCCTATGTATTTTTTATATTAATCGAGCACAAAATATCACAAGGAAAAACAATACATATATATGTAGTGTTGTTTATATAGATCATCCAGGTTTTTTCAAATGCCGTAGCACCTCCTAGACAGCATCAACGCCCCCAATTGCTTCCGAGGTCCCGACCGCTAGGACTCTTCAGCGCCCATTGGTAGGAACCACTTTGAGAAACTATGTTTTAAAGTTTTTGTTCAACTATGGTAAAATTTAAATACGTTTGTACATATCTCGATGAGATTGGAAATGTCAAAGGCCAGGTTAGGGAGGCACGACCCTCGCGGAATCGGCTTGATCCTGTCAGAAAAGTAATAAGTGCGAAAAGGACCGCCGACGCGAAACGCACGTCCTTTTCGCTCTTCTTGCATGGCTTAATGCGATTTTATGTCGATAAGTGTGGTAGATAAAAGTACAAACTAAGCTCCTTGTGAAAGAGTTTGTGCAGGGAAATACTACCACATGTTTGTGCCACCAAGAAGTAATGTTGTTGACGTTACTGCGTTCCGGTTTTGAAGGGTAAGTGTGCTTGTGACATTACAGGCACGTGGGACTTGTCACTCAGATCTTTGCGATTTAAAGCTCTGAGTGGCGTCTCTTGGTATCATATATACAAACACACCCAAGTAGGTACAAACGGACACGTGTGAAGAGACTAATGCGAGTGGGGGAGGCGAAAGAAGTCTGTCAGGAGCGCGAGTAGTGATTCATGACCTCTGCCTGCCCCAGTGGCAATGTAAGCACGGTATACGTAAATATTTTCAAGAAAAACTTCCCGTTATTATAATCCGTAGGTGAGAAGTAAAGGAATCTTAAGTGCCAAATAGTAATTTTTAATACAATACGTTTTAAAGAGAATGAGGCTCTTGATTAGGTTTATAAAATCAATGTTAAGGTTAAATAAAATATGTTTAAAAAAAAACAAACGCCGATAGGACTTTTCTCTTTTCCCATTGCGTGATTTTTAGCATCCTTAGGCAATGTTTATACTAAATTCGAAAATATTGAAAAGTCCTCTACCTCTCACTTACAGAAATAGAGAATGGCATTGTGCAATCTTAACCGAGTATAAACCTTATAGATGAACAGCTAAAATAGCCTTTTAATCGCAGTGGCGATATATTGAGCGAGAAAATTGTATTGTCTATTTGTAAGCTATAATGAAGTAGATTAACAATGCAATAATCAACTTGGGCAACACTCGAGTAACTCCGAATAAAGCAATGTAAGAATATTACTTTCTAAATAAACATGAATACACGAAGCAAGTTCTCTAAAACGAATGGTTAAAATAGTTTAACCAGAGACCACGTACACTCTCAATAGTTATTATAAGTATTAAAACCATAAAGGGGCCATCCACGTTGCGACAGCCGCAAGGATTGTCGGCTTTCATTCACGTTGCGCCAATAATAAGTACCTATTATGTGATAATATGCTTGCGTATGATGTTCCGTGACCTCACAATAGGTCTTAACTGAAAGTCAGTACTGGGAACACGATGTATTTTACAACAAATGCTGAGGTGATCGAAATGCGATTTTATTTTGTGAATATTTTTTGTAAACTTATTTTTCAGTCATATTATTTTTATGTTTCATTTTTAATTAGTTTTGTTTTTTTCTGTGGTATCCCTTGTGGTAATAAACAAGTGTTTCTTTCGAACGAGCCAAATCTGTAGCACAAAACGTGTGATGTGCCGGAACGTGTATGGCCTTCTTTAAAATTAGGCCATGACAGTACAGTCGAACATATAAGCTAGATTTAAATTTAGCAAGTGAGCAACTCTAAAATAAAATAGCGATCTCTGGAAAAATTTTATTAATTATAAATTAATATCCTACAGGTGAGACACTTACAAGGAATACGCTTGTGTTTTTAGATAGCTTGATTCTATAAACGACTCGACCTTATAAGGTAATTCGTTATAGAGAACTTAGCGTTAAACCTATTTCATTCGTTTTTATTTTTACTATGACTAGTGTTGTCGCTAGCGACCGAGGTCTGTTCAAATAAGAAACATCAAATTTCCGAACGTGATTTTGTTATTATTTAAGACGTGTTCTAAATTCAGAATTACACAATGCACAACAAAATTTTATACATAAAATAATTCACTTCTAATTGAATTTATTATAATTATTGCACATAACACACTCTGTAAAAATTATATGCACTTAAAATTTTGTCTAGGTTCAAAATCGTAAAGATCAATTGCCAGCGGCACACAGCTCTCGAGACCCCTTATCCACCAAAGCGGAGATGTGTTTACGGGCGCCTTCAAATTATACTTATAGACGCTTGTAATGATTCAGTCATTTTTAGTTCACTTATAATGACTGCAAACTATACTGACTGCAGTGGCACGCGCGTGTCACGACAGTGGCGCTGCAACTCGCGAGAGAAATAAATGTAGGCCATACAAATATTTCTCCCGGCCTGAGAATCAAACCCAGGAGCGTGGCAGTCATGGCATGGTAACCGTTCGGTCACGGATGCAAGTCAAAAAAGCCAACTTTACGAGGAAACGTGACGCTTAATATCATATTAAGCTTTAACTGTTTTTCGGGTCTCCTATAAAGTTGTATTTTTTTACTTCTACACCTTTTCACAAAAGCCACAGAAATATTGTAACTCGCTTGTATAAGCGTCTAATTTGAAGGCGAACCTAAGGTCCTGTTTTTAAACAAAAAAAAATGCGCAACTGTAGGCACATATCAAAATACATTGATATCTCTTTCTCGTTAGTCATTGAAATACATCTCGTATTCCATTTTAGTGGTGGACAGTGGGTTTTATAGCGTAGTGACATGAATAAACGAAGAAAATACTAACAAATTGCATCCTCTTGAGAAAAAAAATTATCTTCTAATTTACACTCGTACGATTTTCAGTTAGCAGTCTTCGAGGTACGCAATAATCGTCGCAGACGCCAAGGTTCTGTAATGTTACAACTTTATAAGGAAAATAGGTACCAATACGTACAACACCAGAGATTGAAATAGCTCGAGTACATTTACCTAAACTGCAAGGAAATAATTATTAGAATGTATTATCATAGTGTAATAAGACAAACAACATGTACGAGTAACTCCATAAAAACGTTGCAGCGCGACTTTGTATGTGTGCGCGCCAGCCGTGCGCCGTGGAAAGACACACACATTTGCCTAATCTCACGGTGAACTCGCGTAACATAGCGAGTGTGGTCACATGCGCCATTTACAGAACTGAAGATGAAATCAAATAGCAAACGTTTAAAGGTGTTTAATCCAGAGTGCCTCAAATTGGAATTGTTCAGTATTTCATTTTCAGTACTGCATTTAACGAAGGTTATTTCGATATAACGCGAGGATATGTGATGAAAATCTTTTTTTTATTTTTATTATGTTTACAACCTTTGCAACTAATATAATAATAAGAAAACCTAAGAACTTAATAATAGATAAGTAATAAAGATTTATATGCAAGTGCGACACTGTGTGTGACACTTTATTCTTTGGTTTTCAGTTTTATATTATTAAATTTAATGTATTACATTTAAATGTTATAAATATAGTTCAATTGAATTATTCACCGCATTCAAATGAACAATTTCATCATAAAGAAACAGAAGAAATATGATAGTGGACGTGATTTAAATTCTACTGTACTTATTTTAGTAAGTCTAATAAATTTATCTCAAATGTTGTTTCGTAGCCGTTTTATTTCGAATTACATCCGTAAAGAGAATAGTTTATATGCAACAATTTTTGTAGAATTCGCTGAATGTCTTCAAAAATGTTTTAAATAATTCACGTGTCCCATCCTTAGCGCATGTTCCCACAAAGTAGGCGTGTCTGCGGGATGCGCCCGCTTCCCCGGGAATACCCACTCTCTACTCTGCGCAAGTACCGTCGTCGCGCAACTGTATTGTTTGTAAAACTGTGATAACCTGAAATCTCAGAATGATTGCATAGTATATTGTTGTACAGTTTTGATGTGGACACTAAGAATTACTTCACTGTGGTAGTGTACATAAAGGAAAAGCTTTATGTAACTGCAAGTAAAAATATAAATATTCAGTTTTGATTTTTTTGCCTTTATTTAATTTTGGAATATCAGAGAGCTATATTCGTCTCTTTATATGTATTACTTGACGTTAGAGTAAATCTACTCTTGTCTACTCCGATCTCTGATGGTTACATATCTTCGACATATGAAAATAGGAGTAGAATAATTGTTTGTGTTTACTATTATAATTCAACCGTGACGGACGAAGACTGTTACAGGGTGACTATTATTTTACGGGTTACCATTCCTATGTTAAAATGAGTAAAGACGAAATAACATCGAGTATATAACCAGAAATATAGACGAAATAACATCGAGCATATAACCAGAAATATAGACGAAATGTCAATTAATTTATTTGAAAACTATTCTGCCGAATCATTACGGTAACAACTGCGTTCCGATTGGCCAGCCCGAATTCGAAACGTCAATGACGACACCCGTCAATTGTTTCACTTCAAATCGACCAGTTTAACTTGAACTTTGCTATAATGAAATTGAAATATTACATATTTAATATTTAATTACCGATGAAATGTGATTCCGTTTCTTTTGTAACTATTACATGTTTTGCTGTTTTTCCCACACTACCGAATGGAACAGCCCCCCATTGTTAGAGATATTATCTTTATTACAATAAAATACAGAATATTTTTGAGACATGCACACAGGTCAGTTGTTGGCGCTGTACTATTTCAGCTTTCTCATTTGTGATTTCAGCGCAAACGCGAGTTGATATTTAAAAGTGATATAATGCCCATTTGCCCTTTGTCTTTTCTCTATTTCTGGTTATATGTTCGATGCGAAATAATTACCGTATTTTAAAAATTACGATGGCTATTTACTCAAGTCCAACATCCAATAGAACGGAAATTGACGATTGCATTGTCAATAATAAATAAATAGGTATATTTCACTCTATCGTGTTTTCACATTTTTCTTCTCGCTCATTTGGTAATTCAAATAAAGAATGTCACAACGTATAAGCATTTAAATGACAAACCAAATTAATTCGGGGTAAGAAACCTCTACCTACATACTCTGAATTAAATCTTTTTAATTGAAGTAGCGAGCTAATGAGAAAATTATAATGTAAGATTACATATTTTCCGTCCTTTTTCCATCGGTGTCGGCAGAGATCACAGAATTTCACTTAGTACGGTTCTAACAAACATCTTCGTCTCATCAACAATGCTAACCATCAATTTACGTAAAACTAAATTTGGACTTTAAAAATAGTACTGTGGTTGTCTATATAAGCGTTGCAATATTTAAGCCGAAAAGCGTCCACTCCTAGACATGGGTCTCCCCTAAACATCACCGCTAACAAATCACTGCATTAACGTGCTACATTTTTTATGCATAAAATAAACGTCACTGTGGCAACCCTACATGTAACTTTTGTTTTTTTTATCCACATGTAAAATATAAGGTAATAATACATCCTGTGTGGATAAAATACTACACCTAAACATCCGCTAAACACATAAATACACTGTATCCGGCGATTAAATCTACGACTACAAAGATTAAACTACTACATTAAAAAGTGGTAAAATTTTGAACCAGCTAAAGTATTAACTCAAATGAATACAACAGCAGGACGCTAAACATTAATCCGCAGTTCAACAAATTCGCGCTAGCTCAATGCTTGAGACGTCTTAACTTCATCATGTATTCGAGGCTCATACAGGGTATAAGCAGAATATAATAAGACAAGTACGGTAACTTGATAAAAACGTAGCAGCTCAGCTTGTAAATCATCTTGTAAGTTCAGCTTGTAAGTGATAAAAACGTAGCAGCTTGTCGCCTCCCGAACGCCGTTTAAGGACCTACACATTCGCATAATCTCGCGGAGCTCTCGTTACATAACGCGGATTACACCCGCCATTCGTTATAAATTCAAAATGTTCGCTTGAAGTTTAAAGATTCAGAATTGTTCAGCATTCATTTCTATGTCATAAGCGTACTCCCAAAATCGAAACACCAATCAGCGATGCTGATATGAAAACAAAGGTTATTTCAATATAGCACGACAATTAACGACACCTTCATTTTTCAAATTATGTTCACAACCTGTAGGTACAAGTAAAATAATATTGTGGCAGCCCTACTCTATGAGCAAAGTGTAGGCATGTACGCGTCGAAAAGGCGGGAGTTGCCCTACTTGTCTTATTGCACTATAGTATAAGAGAGGGTATGTACCGAAATCTTTAACTCTTCAATACTGAAATACACAATGTTTTTCATCACACTTGCACGTAAATAGTGTGATTGCATACAAGCTAACTTGACTATAATACCCCAAATAAAACCCTCGGGTCTTTTTGTTCTCATTACAGCCGCGGTCAGTAATGAGATTTTTCTACAAATTAAAATATAACTCATTACCGACCATGGCTGTAATGAAAAGATGGCTGTACACGGCTGTAATTATACTACTTTACGTGCAAGTGTGATGAAAAACTTTATATGTTTCACGGGCGGTACGCGAATTACGAACGTCGACTCCGAAAGCCATTAGTCTTCGACTTTGGGTTTTTAATAGAGGTTCGTTCGTAATTCCTTATTTACCGCCCTTAATGCACAATGTACTATCTATAGCACACTCCGAAAAATTAACAGAATAATTTTAACTCCTAACTCCTTTCCTTCCAATTTACTTATTTTACATTGTGGTAATATAAATAAAGCGGATAATTATCATTAGAACGGATTATTTGTTAATTAACATCGTACCATGGCTATAATAAAGCCACATGTGATTGTACATCGAAGGATTGTTATCACAAAAAAACCATAAAACTAATATATTAAATAAATTGTGTATATGTCAAATTTTATAAGTCTGCTATTTAAGCATCAAAAAGTTAACAACTACTTCGTTCATAAAAGCTTTAAAAGCCTCTGTCTTGAAAAGTTGTCACTTCGCAGATGTGGCCTTATTACACCAAGAATGTGATATCATATTTGTAATTGATAAAAATTGCCTCCAAAACCCGTTAATGAAATTTTTTAAGATACCGAAATGAATTCAATAAAATTTTCATATACATTATAATCAGAACACTAATTTTTTTTCTTTTAGTATGGGGAATAGTAACTTTTTTTTAAATAAATGTACGCTTGGCCACAAGACATTCAAATACAAAAAGAAAAAATACATATGAGAACAAGTTCAGCAATAGATTTAAAGTCCTCGATACACATACCGTCTCTTAGGGTCGTATTCTAGAACTCTATTCAATGCTCAAGTCAGGATTGCATTGGCAACACAAGCACTGGAAAGACGACCCTAATGGCAGGGACTTGAGTATGATTTCGAGTGCTTTGAACCTTACTCAAATCCTGACTTGAGCATTGAGTAGAGTTCTAGAATACGACTCCTAGTTACTGACCGTACCTTGTATAATATCATAATATGTATATGTAACTTATACTTCTATATACGTCTAAGACGCTGCGCAGGAGTAATTGATCCTTTAGGCAATTGACAACCCACAACTACCTTATTTTTATGACGTTTTCCATATAATTACAAGAAACTGCGCAGACGCAGCCATTTCGGTTGAGAGTTTCGGTATTTGACAACAGTTTTTGATTGCCGAAATCTGCAATTTTTGAAATTGGTAATTGCCACAACTAGAGACTGACAAGTTTGTACCGATTGTCTAAAGTTCGTTCCCCAACCGATAACCGCAACACGTTGAGCGACTACACTCCTTCACCGTCCCCCGCAGCGTCAGTCTTTCTCGTGCTTGACCATGAAATTTGAAAGTTAATTTAACACCTTCAGCGCCGAGGGCCTCCGAGAGGAAAATGTGAAAATCACATTTTTCTTATTTATATAGTTTCTATTGGTATTAATTTAGTGTGTGGAATTAATGTCCTGAACCCCCCCTCTCTCTGTGCCCCTTTAATATTTTTTTTAAGTTGTATCAGGCAGGATACACTGGCCAAAAATCTCCTAATTTTTTATACATTTAGCTAAATGTAGCTAAAATATTATAATAAATATAAGCACATGTGTATAGCCAGGGATACAAAGGCCTGGGACAAAAATAAGATATAAGAAAAAGAAAGAATAAAAGAAAAAATCCTGCAATACGGCCGGCATCGAACCGTCGTCCTCCTGAGCAAACCGCACCAGACGCTATGCCAACTAAGCCAGGGAACGAACCGGCGGACCTCACGAATTTTTCTATGTCCTTGTTGTCGGATCTTTGTATTTGGTTTCCAACGACTTTTCAGCTGTAGCACCATCTATGAGTCTTATTTGTTGACAGTTGCACAAATTAAAATTGCTCCTTCTACGCAGCGCCTAATTACAGGTGGGAAAATTGAAACTTATTCTTGGTGCTTATATTTTTTTAATTCTACAGATGGAATGTTCCATACTTTAGTGTACTAATAATAATCAACTATTGATTGTTTGATTGTATTGATTATAGTGAAAAATCAAATCAGAGATACCAAATTGACATTGGCATACGAAATTCGCATATGAGGAACTTCGAAACAAAACCGATAAATTTTGATTCTAATTTCGTCTAGTCCATCTAGTCTCATCGAACGGCTTTGTCACATTATGTTCAGTAACTGTACCAAGAGATTACAAGGACAGTTATCGCTAGCGACCGCGTAAAATGTTTGTATACAAAATGTTGTTTCTTCTTGTGACCGCTAGGGGCGCTGTTTAATTTGCCACACAAAATTGTGACGTAATTTACGCGGTCGCTAGGAACAACTGTCATAGTAAACTCGTGGTAGAGGCACCGATCTGTGCATTTGAAACGTATTTTAAAAGAGCATTTAGTAGTTGATCTTCAGGTTAGACAAATTATTCGTAGAAACGAACAAAATCTACCTTGTGGAATGAAATAAAAAGGAAATGTCATAAAGTGACTTGGCGATTTTTGTTCCGACGCTCCTCATATTTGATTAAAGATTCTGGTAGAGCAACCACTAGATCTTTAAATGATAATTTGTTCATGTTGTGTAACGCGAACTCTAGTCGTCAAAAATCACGTGGCACTTTTCGTCGCAGACGATTTATATCTAGGGCATTTTCTTAACTAAATTATTATTTACTAATTGCGCCATTAGCCAGTACTATAAACGAGTCGGTAACATTTGGGTAAGATCGTAAAATGTTTCATCTATAAATCAAAGTTCGTATTCATTCATAGATGGCATATACGAGTTTTTTTTTTATCATTTATGAGCATGTACCTCATTGAGCACGAGGCTTTTGGTGAGAAGTCTTAGGCCGTAAACCATCACATTAAGGGTGTCTTCAAATTAAACTGACTGCAGTGGCGCATCTGTAGCGCTTCAGTAATTTTTTGTTAAGTAATTGTGACAACAGTGCCACTGCAACTTCTGCTAAATGTTATTTCAAAATTAGTTGTTTAAAAACGTTATGCGTGTGTAATTTTATCCCAGAAGACAGTCACCCACAAAGTGGTTTACAATAACTAGTTCATAAGTCAAAGTTGTGCTTACCAGCAACTTGCAACTTACCAAGAATACTTGCAGTTTTCTTCTAAACTTCCCCTTTGAACAAGTCAGCTATTTTTCTAACGTAACTTTAAAAGTTAAGTTTTAGTTTAAATATTGGACTAGTAAAGAACGGTAACTTTCTTTCTGTTCGGCTCTGGGTGTACCGTATAATATTTTTTACCCAATTTAATATATTTCTTCTTTGATATGTTCAAGTTTAAAGTTCCACTAAGCCTAATTGCAGACTCGGCCGTGTGGCCGCTGTTGTTGTCTCTTTCTTTCGTAATGTACGAAAAGGAAAACACTGGTGGCGCCACTGCAATGCTTCTATAAGAGTCTAATTTGAAGGCGCACGTACAGCATTTGCTTATTATTGTATCGTTCTCAAATCGTGATAAATCAATTTTTTTTTGCAAAAATGTTGCTCAACACATTTTACGACCTTACGAATATGTCACCAACAACAATAAACAAAAAAAACAACGACATCTACCATTACACATCTAGAAACCTCTGAGTTTACAAGTCGACAGTCACTAGCCACCCAAAGTATTTGTTTTGAACATTTTATTTCCTCGTGTGACCGTCAGGGGCGCTGCACAATATGTCATACAAAATTGTCAGCGCATTCCCACTGTTGCTAGGGACCATCGACGACACAAACTTATATCAGAGGTACGGTGAAACGCTGTCTGATCTCGAGAACGGATGAAATGATCCATAATAAAGAAAACTGGCAAATTATGCATTACAAACACGAAAACCATTGGCCACATATAATGTTGTTTACTGCAATTTGAATCTAGACAGTGCGCCCGTAATTGGTGACACGAGTCCCCGTCCCGCCCACCGCCAATATCCAAACGGCTTCATCACGTTTTGAATGAATGCATGAGTGAGTGAACGAATGAAATATTCTTTATCTACACACATATCATAAACCCTCTATGATGTGTTCGAAAACCGCAAATTATGACCAGCATAAAGATAAACTATTTTGTTAGAACAAATTTTTATCTGTGAAACTGTTATTATTGCTTCATAATAACATCGAAATTTCGAACATCTCTGAAAAACAAAACAATTTCATTCGACTCGATTCTGGTATCAGTCGAGATGAAGTTTTATGGAAATGTCAACAGCAAACAATTTTCACAAATTTCATACGTTACTTGACATCGAACGATATGATAGTTGGGGCCGACTCAAGTTTGTCTATGAATTAAATAAAAACTACGGTTGTGTGCTTAGAGGATGGAAAAAAATAATCTAAAGTTGTGTGACATGCGTGAGAAAAGTTTTTATTTGTCGCTATTTCTCCTGTCGTAACATGCGGTTCTTGAACACATCAAAGAGAGCTTGTGTGTAGATAAAGCAGTGTATGTAACTGTACATAATTAAATATTAAAACACTCGTGTGATGTTTTTGAAGCCCTCACCCGTATTTTAATGCCTTTTATTATGTAAGTCACATAAACTACTATTACTGCACGTTAAAAAATAACGTAACAACGCAGAACAGTAAAGTATCACAGAATAAGCTAATGTACTACAGGCGGCCTTATTGTTACGATTTCTACTAATTACCTGTTAATATCATGATTAGTAGCATGGAAGCTTGTGAATGAGTTCATCCAGAGAAGTACTGCCACCATACTAATTTGTTCCGCCGAGCTATAATGTGAATATTACTGCGATCCAATTTTGAAGGCTAAGGATGTTGGTGAAATTACAGACACACGGGACTTGACAACTTCATGTCTCAGGGTGACGGGCGCAATGGCAGTACCCCTCAGGTTATTGCGAAGCTCTGAGTGGTACTGCAACTGTTAGGAATAGACATGTCACTTACCACCAGGCGCACGACTTGTTCGTCTCATCATTTGATATCACAAAATCAATGTCACAGTTGTTCTGCTAGTTAAACTGTAGCCAATGGTCTTGTAGTTATGGGTCCCTAGTAAATACAGCAGATCTAACGTAAAGGAACTGGCGAATTCCTGCGTTTGGAGGCAGGGATGCGTCTTTCGGCGTTGACCAGGTCAATATTCAGGTTGAACTGGCCTGTTTCGAGGTCAGCCGCTATTTGGCAACTCCATTCATCAGTCGGCTTCATTTTGTAGGTTTGCTTCTGAAATTTTCAAAGCATATTTCTTCATTACTGCACTGTAACTGACGAATATGGATGAACGTAATGGTTAGACCGTACTTCAGCTAGTGATGGAACTCGAGATATTAATTGTTTATTAGCAAAAAAATTGTGAAATTCTTCAAAAGAAAGAGCTTTGGATCCCGTAGAATATATGCGTCGATCTGATATTTGTATGATAATAATTATAACTATTTGTTGAGATTTTTCGTGAATTAACTCCAGTAGTTTTGTTACGATGATGAGTACAAACATCGAACACACGAAATAATTTTTCCGTCCACCCGGCAGCGGCATAGCGGCGACGAATGCCGAAAAGTCTATACAATGATCTATAAAAAAAAAAACAAAAAAAGAGAAATTCGACGACTCGGTACAACTGGATAACTGGACCCGTGGCTCAGATGGTTAGAGCAATGCTACGGTGCAGCATAGGCGTGGGTCCCACTGGGTCGACGAAAAAAATTTTTCTGTGTGTTTGATCTTTATATTCATAATCATAACAATTATGACTTTTTTAATAAAATAAAACCGACCTCAATAGTTCGCGGAATATCTATTGGCCAAGTTTTATTGAATTCGGTTACCGGAAAGTGCGCGAAACCGGATTCATCCTCTAGTTTGCCACCCTTAAAGGTGGATTTTTTTTAATTTACATACACCGAGGTACTCTCTTTCCGACAAAAAGAATCATAAAGATCAACAAATGTAATCGCGCAACATACATAGAAAAAAATACAGTCGAACTGATAATCTCCTCCTTTTTTGTATTCGGTTAAAAATCGAAATTTATTTAGATTTCACGATTCGACGTTTTTGTTATATTCTGTAATTCCTGGGCACTGAAACGTATTATATGAACTCTGAGATGCGAGTCCGAATTCGAAGTTCAAACCTACGGTCTCTGCTTGAGGAAAATTTTCTTACCAAAATCTTAACTCCCTGTCGAGTGTAAGGCTCCCAGTACAGGCGGTCGCCGATAAGGGGCCACAGCGTGAGCCCTGTCGTGATCTGCTTGATTCCAAACTTCCAAATCGTCCAAATTGCAAAACCGTTTATTGGCTGGACGCGATCTCCATCGTTACTGGTAACAAAAAGTTTTTACTTGAGAATCTACATTTACATAATACGGTTCATTCTGCTTGGGTCGAGCGGCAGGTCCGCTGGCTTTATTTCAGAATATTTTTTTTACACGAAATTAAATCCATTTCAAAAATGTATATCATATAGTATACGAGTTCTATTCAGTTCAGTTGATATAAAAAAATCATTGGTATATTGTTATGTAAAATACCTATTGAATACAGCAGTTTTCTTGTAAAATTTCGAGGTAAGTTTGTATATTTTTTTCTATCGATAGAATGTTTTTAATAAATTGTTTTCACACCATGTAGTAATCAGTGTACATCCTCGATTTTACTATATTTTTTTTTTCAAAAGCTATTTTTAAGTTAAGCTATGGATAGGCGTGTAGCTTACTATCAGGCGCACGACTTGTTCGTCCCGTCTCTTGATATTATAAAAATATTTATATATGTAGGAAGTTGATACACAAAAGCGCCTATCAAATTAGTCAATTAATAATAATAATCTTTATTTATCTTAAAACATGGTTTCTTAAACAATAGGGGCTGGAGCCTCCTTTTAAACATAGCCTGTGTCAGGAGACTCCGCTCTTTCTTACCTACACGTTACAAAACAACCAGTATATACATAATTAACTAACTTAACAAAGTAAAAGAATAGTACTTATTAATATATTAATATTACTAACTATTAGTATAGTATTAATATTACTACCTATAATATGTTAGTATGTAAAAAAACCCATTTCATTGATAATTGAAATGAATAGACAAGCCATTTGGCACTTTTAAACTGTCACTCCTCACCTCAGGAACCGACTCAGTTTCTAAGTGGAAGGCCTGTTGGCGTATACTTCTCTCACAGAAATTTATATCGTTATATTTACATTCATATTTTCATAAATTTATTGTACAATAATTAGTCCCGTAGACTTTCATTACTCACCACCACTACGGTCGGCTGTAAGAGATCTCTTCTACTCACTTTTATATACGTCCTTTGTAACATGTATTTTTAATGTCTTTGTGCAATAAAGAAATATTATAATTAATGTAAATGGAGCCTTACGCAATCTGATATGACTCGTTTCGTGCGTAAGTGACGTTAATATCGTGCATGTCCAACTCGAGCAGCTTGCGCGGCAGGCCGCGGCAGAGGCACGGGTACTCCCACAGGGGTTGGGCTTCGAGTTCCGCGTCGCTTATTCCGCGGGAACTCTACAATAGACATATAGGAAATCATGGTTATCATCTAAGAATATGAGAAAGTACTTAAAATAGCGTAAATAAGCATTTGATAAATAAGAGAAATAAAATACAATATATAGAGATAAAACACACTTATAGCCCCGCAGTAGGAAAACCCTGTATCGCGGGTGCCATGGACACACACATAAGACAATCACAAATTACACCCAAATCCTTAGTAGAAGTAAAATTCCTTGTAAAATTATTCGTCCAAAGAAGTATTACCACCTTACCTATTCCTGCCGCCAAGCAGTAATCTCAGCATTACCCATACCCCTCAGATCTTTGGTATTTAAAGATTTGAAGCTTTAAATACCAAAGGTCTGAGGGGTACTGCCACTGTGCCCGTCGGCGTCGCTCTGAGACATAAGTTGAAAGTCCCATGTGCCTGTAATTTCACCAGCACCCTTACCCTTCAAAACCGGAACGCAGTAATGCTAACACTACTGCTTGGCGGCAGAAATAGGTAAAGTAGCAGTACTCCCCTGGACGAACTCTTTCACAATGAATTCTACTGACGCAAAAAATATTTCCTATTAAGTATTTAATACAAAATAATTTTTGTGTCAGATGCGAACTGCAAATTATTGTCTCAAAAATAAATTTGTGTTTCTATAGGTTACTTACGCATCCAAATACTGTAGCCATTTAAAAAATATACATAAGACAACCTACATTTTGGAATGTTTAGCAAATAAACAATAAAGCATTTAATTTTATACCCACTGATGACGAAATGGGCATGACGATATTAAGAAAACGATCATACTTTAGGTAAATTAACTCCCTTAATTCCGATCACTAGTAATAACGTAGTATAATAAAACAAGTATGGTAACTCTATACAAAGGTTGGGCAGCTTGTACGGACGCACATATCCTTCTCCGTCCATCCCTGCCCTAAAATACTTCTGTACTTGTCTACTTATGCTATGGTAATAATGTAAGTTCTTTAAAACATACCTCAATAAGGTGGTCAAATGGGGACATGTCAATACCCTCACATTTTCCCAAAGGAATCCTTATTTTGTGCAAGTCCAAAAATTCAACAGGCATCGCGTAAAACGTACAAAAATCAGGCATCAAGGCAGTCGTCGTATTGAATTTTTTCCTGAACTGGTACAGCAAGTGCACATACTTCAAATTCTCCCAAGGCAGTAGCGCTGAACTGAAGTTCGGATTACAAGTAACAATGGAAATGTCCTTCATCAAATCATCAGTCACTTGTTCCTCCGTTAAGAACTTTACATTCTTTATACGATTCGCCCTCATGTAGTCTCTAAGGATGCCTAAATTCAGAGAATTATCTTCCAAAATATAAACAGTCTCCGCTCCCAACTTCGAAGCAAACAATCCCAAAAGACTACTGCCATTCAAATCTAACACAACGGCATTATTGCCCACTTCCATCAACTGTTGCTTCAATTGGTTCAAGAATATCTTATTTCGTACATGATCGTTAAGATTCGCCACGTGCGTTCGTGGCCAAGCCATGTGTATGCGGCAGTCGCAAACCGGCCGCTGGTAATATTCCATGCCAAAGTCATTCTCGTCTTCAACATTTTCTACGTAGAACCAGAGAGAATATTCGTCTTGGCAGCAGACAAGAGTATAGTCGTGATGGCGGTGTAGGTCTAAAGGTCTTGGGAAGTAATAGACAGCTTGCATCCAGTGATCGCGCCAGGGTATGGAGTCCTGTGGGTATTCGCCTGATACTTTTGCAGCAGGGTGGCACCACCATGGAGCGCAAGATAAGATTATTTTTCCTGTAAATTAGAAACAACATCTGAGGCGAGTAACGCATAATATGTTATTTGTTCATTGATACGCATTCCCATTGTCATGCGGTGTATACGTTATATATAGGCAATGTATGTAATCCCGTATTCTATACAATATCTAAGTATTCTTTTATTTTACCTAAGTATTTTTTTATAATTTATATTATTATTACATCTATTTTAGACTCTCGCCTCTCCTAAGGCCTAAAAGATTAAGATTAAGATTATTATTATTATTAGGGTGGCTTCATTGAGGGCCTATGCATCACCTCATTGTGATCACCACTAATTACAGCGCAGAGGCAAGGCCGACAGCATTGAAAAACTGAAGGACTTTCCTGGCTCCGACAGATTTAATGTCCTCTGGTTGTGACATGTGCCTTCCCAGAACGGAACTTCCTACCCCCATCAGGGCGTAGCATTGGGTGAGTAGATGAACAGGGTTTCATCCGCCATGTGGCAGATTCTACATTCTCTATTCTCTCTCTGCCCAATATTTGGCATGTGCTTGTTTAAGCCACAATGCCCTGTTAAGGCTCTAGTGAATACTGTTATGCCATTCCTGTCCAATGACAGAGCTTCTCTACAGTGTTTGTCACTGCAGGCAGATATCTGGGCTTTTGAATGCTCAAGACCCTTGTTCTGTAGCACTTCTCGGGAGAGGTGTGTGCTCTCATTTAGCAGAGTGAGCTTTGCCAGGCTGTATGCTATCACTATGAAGGGTTCGGGTCCAATAAAGGTTTCCCTGGCACCAGCCTTTGCCAGTTCATCCGCTGACTCATTACCCTCGATGTCAGAGTGGCTTTTTTACAAAAAAATTTACAAAATTGAAGATTATGTGTTAGATAAAGATGTATGGAAAGACGACATGGCTCCAGAATCCACACAAATTTGATTCAAAGTGTATTCCATAGCATTTAAGTTTATATGAAAAGAGCAATCTCTAGAGTTTTCTTGCTCGTTCTTCTCAGGGAGGTCAGCGTAGTGAACGAGCAGTAGCTTAAGCTTAAATGTGACGTTTTCAAGTGTAAATTTATTTTACCTATGGAATAAATAATCTTTGACTTTGACTTTGACTTTGATAATCTCTAATTTATTTGTCTAACATTATTTGTCTCTGTTTATGACTCTATGGAAAGAGAAAGAGTTTTATTCGGTCATTTTCTATGACTTAAGCCAATTTTGTTCACCGACTTTACTATTGCCGAGTCAGGGAGCCAGGAGTGCCATAGCAATAGTTTCATTTCTATTTTACTTAGTTCCACTATTCGGCCGAATACCTAAACACTGGAGGAAGAAATAAGAATATACAGTTAATTATGGCAATTAGAAACTTCTATGAGATCAAAAAAAGGTAACAAATCAAATGAACACTACCTACTTATTATGTAATTTTGTCATGAAATCATGATTAAATACACGCTAACGAAATCAACCTAGTACTTATTATGTGCAAATGAAAATAAAATTAAGTTTTTGAAAATTAATCAAACTGAAGTGATATAAACAATTACTTTCTTCGTTAAGATGTCATAAATTTAAATTATAAACTTAAAAATAAAATCCTTTTTTGTTTCTTTTTACAAAATCATGCATCATTACTGGTTTAATTTAATTTAACTTACATATATGTATCCATAGCTATCTTTGCTATAATGCGGTTAGCGCACCATTTTTCGTAAGATCTCGTTGGCCGAATAGAGTTAGAGAAGAATAGTTTGGTCGAATATTCGGCTATTCGGCCTCATTCGGGGCTGAACGTTCGGTATTCGGCCTGAAGGCGAAATACTATTCGTTGCAACACTAATATTTAATCATCTTTTAGTGGATGATCTAGATGAGATAGAGCTGAATCTCCGCTTGGTCAATTTTGTAACAAACTCGAACATTTTTTTATTATGATAGGAAGTGACGGGATGAACAAATCGTGCGCCTGGTGATTAGCGACACGTGACAGGCCTTATTAATAACAAAATAAAAAATAATTCAGGTCACAACACAGAACATAAAACTTTAGATCAAGCTGCGTAAATCAAACATAGAATCGAAATATTCAAATCATTCTCATTTCTTTAAAAGTAAATGTAAGTTACATCCATTCATGCTAAAGAGGACGATATTCCAAAACCATAAAACACTCTAATGTTGTCATACTGACCTTCAGTGTCCATATTGAGTTCCCACCACATAAAAACAACATGAGCTCTTCCAGGATCAACAGCTTTAAATTGTTGTTTGACCACACGCCGTTTCTCGAGAGGAATCTTGCCGGACCAGTCGTAATAGAACACTGGTATTGGCTCTGAGAGCTCAATGAATTGATGGCGACGAAGCTGCGACATCTGTAGGTCATGAACTGCAGCAGTGCCCGCACAATCTAGCATCTGCTAGTAGAAAATTTTAATTAATATATTAGCAGGAGATACAAAATATTATTGAATTGGATTGTGATATTAATTCGATGACTACATAATAATAGTGACCTATCTCAAAAAACACTTAATGCATCTAGATGTTTTAAAAAACGAAGTCGTATCTTGCGCCCACCCCAACGTACTCACGTGATTGTTTTAATCATTCGCAATAAAATTTAATACATCCTGAATTAAGCTGTGTACCTCGTCAAAATATGAACTATCATGTCGTGGTAGCCCTACAGCGAATTGTATGTACTAAACCGATGTATTCTTTATTGGTAGAACAGCCCAGTCTCTATGTGTAACCAGAAAGACTGTTCATACAACAGAATAAAATATGAAACTCATTTCGTACACTGTTTCCCTGGGTTACAGACTTGAGGTTCAGAATGCATTGCAGAATATGTGTGATTTGACAATTAGAAAATTTATATTTGATTTTAAGTTATATACGGGACAGATACATCTAAGTATTGCAAAACGCATTGAAAAGAAGAGAGATCATCACAGTATTACAATATTTCCCTACAGAAGCGCAACGCCTTTGGTGTTCGGTGATACCGCGGTACTTGCGCTGTCATAGTCATATGCAAGAGTTGTCACAATGGAAAAAAGTGACAATTATTATTATAACGTAATCATTTATTAACAATAACTATTACTTATCATCATCATCCACAGACTGATATCACCATAGATATAGGAAAAAAGGGAGATATGTAATCACGCTATGTAAGATCGGGTACCGATGTCGCCACTTTTTAGCTTGTGTGCAATTCAAACTTTACGCTCTATTATCTACTACCATAACTTAAAGATTTCGAATGGGTAGGGTTTAAAACCTGAAAACGACGTAACACAATTTTAAAAATTTAACAAAATTAAACTTACAGTCACTTCAGTAAGAGTTATATTACAATATCACCATCAGGTGGCGTTTTAGTAAAAATGCTACTAGTATATAACAGCTAACTATTACACGTTAGATGGCGCTGAATCTCATTTTTCGTTACACTAAGAACTCACGGAGCGGTTTTCACCCGCGTCTGACGCGGGACCGCAGCATCTGTACAGTGTAATAGTTAAGTATGTAAAATTAGTAGCATATTTCACGGCGCGTTTTACGCCTGTAGTGGTGACGGTTGCTCGCGGTTGCCGCGGCGGGGTACTAGTTGAACCGCGCAAGATGCGATCACCTGCGCGCTTGGCGGTCGTCGTCGCCCGCGCACTTTAGTGGGCGGTTCACGCGCAATATGGTACAGGCGCGCGCAGCGAGTTCTCTATTAACCACGCGACTTGCGATTAACTCCCACTTCGCGGTCCGTTCCGCAATCGCAACGGTTTCGTGCCCGCAACCGCGACGGCTACGTGTCCACACAAACTTGCAGGGTCGTGAGTATTAAAATAAAGTCTGTCTACCAGCACCGGCGGGCGCGAATGAAAACCGCTCCGTGAATTGTTAACCTTATCAACCTTAAACTGACGCTACTAGATGATGGATGTGGTCCTACCTAATCGATAGTTAGAAACCAAGTGGCTGTTTTTAATATTTATTATATTATATTAACTGCCT
>NW_020653740.1:6783089-6794741 GCF_003589595.1 Hyposmocoma kahamanoa | reverse complement strand
GAACTCATTGGAAAAACTTAAAAATTAAAAATACTCTACGTTTGATCTACAAGTATAATGGAATTTAAATATCTAAATTATCTAAAACAATAATACACATACAATTTTCATCAAGCAACAGCAACATAGAAATTGACATGAAATTGAAATGGTTGTCCGAAATATGAGTTGTGTTAAAGTTACTCTATAAATAAAATGTTTAGTAATAATAATAATGATAAACTAAACGAAATCAATTTAACGTGAATGCTTTTCACTTCGATATTTTATGGACTTTAATTACAAAAATCATAGTAAGAAATACAAACATTTCAGTAAAAATTTATTGTCGATAAACATCAGTCATCGTAAATGAACATCATTATATTTGAGTCTAGAAATTTCTATGGAGACAAAAAGAAAACATTGAATAATAATAGAAATAGTAACTAAAAATGCAAATAGTCCGTGGAATGTTGTCTCGTATATATACATTATATATCTATATAATGGTGTTACACTGTTGTATAAATTTTTTATTTTCACTCTAATTTTTACAAGGTGTATCGCTACAACTTTGCATTTTCACGTTTTACGAGAGATCTTGTGTGTACAACGATCGCCATGTCACTGTGACGATGTTTGCAAGCGTGTCACCTGGCGCGAGGCGTGGTTCATGTCCACCACCATACCCATATATATACATAACCACGTCCCCATACCAAATCTCCCCTTTTTTCTATATCTATGGATATCACCCTATTACTTATCAATACATAAAAATTATTGAATATTATCTATATCTATAATTATAAATCTTTAACAATAAATAATATCTATAATTAATTGTTAAAGATTTATAAGTATTGCACTCTCAAATATTTAAGTGACACTTATTCGTAGATGTTTTGAGTTTTCTATTATTAAACACTATACATAGTGTATTTGCATTTAGATAAACAATTTAATCATAAAAGAATATGGAAAACATAGTCAGGATATAAATTCTACTTTACAGCAAATCATATAATTTATCTAAAATATTAATTCCAATATTGCATACACAGAACTGCTTTACGCCGTTATAATATGTATGACGATTTTCGTAGAACTCGCTTAACGTATTGAAAACATGCACACCTCAACACTTAGCACTCGATCCGGCAAACTTAGCGTGTTAGCAGGATGCGGCCCGCGTCGTCGCCCGGCTCCCCCGCCCTTACCTTTTGCATGTACATAGATTCATTGCGCAACTGTATGGTTTGTAAAACTGTGTAATCATCACTGAGCAGAAATAAGTCTTATACCTGTATGCGTATCCGCATATTTAATATGTATACTCTGTATTGTGATACCTAAGTATGTGATCAATCACATACATAGGTAAGCTCTCGCAAGTGACTGAGGGAGGAAACGATTAGACGCCCGGGTCGAGGTATTCCTCCTCTAACCGTCGAAATACACCATATCGAGCGACACTAACGTTACTATATGGCGCTTCAGCTTTTTACCTTTTCCCCGATTATATATAAAGTGTATTCTAGTTAATGCATGTTGCAATACTATTTAAAGTAATACTAATAAAGTAAAGTAATAGAGTTCAGTATTGAATTATGTGACTGATATGTAAACTTCTTAAAAACACAATAAAAGTCTTGACCTTTTCTGGTGTCATCAAATTGAAGTTCAAGTCTTCATCATATAAATTCTCCAATTTATTCCATTTCCACAAATAGGTACATTCCATGACTTGAACATAGATCACCGCAGAGTCTGGTACTACAATGCAGTCTTTCTCTAATAGGTGCTCGTGGGCATGCGTAAACGTTTGCAGAGCACCTGTTATGACACAAAATTTAAAAATTTTAGTAGTGAAAATTTTTCACTTTAGATTAAAACCCATGAAGAAGGCACAGTAAAATGGCAATAGATGCATTTGAGATTATATTTAAATGCTAACAATGTAGATCTAAGCCATAGTCTAGTAAGATAAGCATGGTAACCCTATACAAACATAGCAGCGCGGCTTGTATGTGTGCACGCCCGCCACGCGAAGTGTACGGTCAGACACACACATTCGCATAACCTCGCCGGACACTCGCGTTGCATAGCGCGGGTTGTCCCATGCCCCATTCATTATACAATTGAATCAATCATTCGGTGTTTAAAAAATTGCATCAGTTGTAAACGTGTATTGCTGTTGTGTTTAAATGAGAGTACCTCGAATTCAGCATTTCATTTCTATTTCATAATCATATTTCCATAATAGAGCTACCAATCCATGACCCTGGTATAAAAATATCTACAAAAGTATGTACTGCATTTAACAAAGGTTATTTCAATATAGAAAGAAAATATTGTGATAAACACCTTAATTTTTTTAAATTATCTTTACAACCGACAGTACAACGAAATTATTAATGTGACAACCCGACGCTCCAAGTGAAGAGTAGACATTTTTGTGCCAAACAGAAGGGAGTTGCCCTACTTATCTTATTACACATGTCCAAACTCTCATTTCTTCCACTAAGAATATTGTTTGTGGTCAACTGTTTATACTAGTAGGTACTGGAATTCATTTGTGACAGCAGCTCGTGCTTCAACATATATTCTGTTTGAAATATTAGACAAAGATAAAAGTTACCTTCTCCAATCAACTCAGTATCGAAAACCTCCGTAACCAAGATATTAGCTTTTTGCTTCATATCCCCATCTTCACCAACGGTCATGTCTGTAGAGCGTTTAGGTATGACTGTAATCTTATCCTGCACTCTGTTTGCCTTCAAGATTTTGATGCAGCAATCTGCCATAGGTTTGAAAGCCTCACATGCCACTACTGAGTCTGCACCGCATCGTGCAGCCAGGATTGCTAGAAGGCCAGTTCCAGTGCCTAGCAAACAAAATTGTTTTAAGCTGCTGTGACATGGTATCATAGAGGGGGCTGGTTTGCACAGCTACACATTCTAACACTTTTAGTTACAGTGAAAGATTTAAGAAGAAAGTTTAAATGAAACAAGTACATATAAATCTTATATTTCTCTCTATTCCATGTGTGGCCTGAACTTTAGCTGCGGCCGACCTAACCTAAGCAGCATATAAATTTGTTAAAAAACATCTGTCATATATTGCAATCATAAACAACAGGAACCACAGAAATTTGAGACATGGGAATAGAATGGTTCACTCCGACAACTCACAGCTAACATTTTACCACATTAGCTTTATGTAATGTCAAAATATACAACAACATTTCTAATAAATTAAAAAACATTATGTTATTAATAGAAAATGGTTGAGCACTAAAATTTTGTATGGTATACAAGAGATTCTTGAAGATAATGATAAATTTGGTAATGAACAATATGATGTTTTTTTTTTTTTTTTGTTTGGTGTCATGTTATTTGGATAATATTCTATTTTAACTGGTAGATTATGGAGTTTCAGATAATATTTTAAGACCTCAGCCTATATTTATGCAATAAATATATTTAGGAGGTAGACCATATTTTTATTTATTTTTGGAGATAGTCAGCTAGAAGTTTTGTGTCAGACAGGATGGCTGGCCCAAACGAGATATACAAATCAAACTGGATGCGTTATTTACTACCTATTTGCTACCTGATGAATTGAATTATTAAGGCATGATAGTCTAGTTGTTTTGAATATTTAAAAATAACCTAGAGATATCTGCATTGTGTGACCACATATGGATGCCAGCCATGGTCACTTACTAAAAAAATTACAAAGAACTCAATGTTTATCAGAATAGTATGGAAAAAGTGTGCTCAACATAAATTGAAAGATAAACTAAAACTAACTACAACTAAAAGCAAATCAAAGACTAAAAAGTCACAGATATGATGAGGGAAGAAATTGTTAAGTGGACAAAAGATATTGTAGAATGGTAACCAAGAGAGGGAAAAGGGAAGAAAGGCAGACCATACTTTACATGGGAAGACAATTTTAAATATGTTGCTGGAGGAGCATAGAGGCAAATAGTAAAAGATAGGGAGAAATGGAAATCTCTGGAAGAGGCCTATGTTTTAAGACAAGCTGAAGGTGCCAAGTCAACAAAAATATAGGAATTTGCGCAATAATAAGTAATAAGCATGTCATACAATGTTTCTGTATAAGACAAGTTAGCTTATGTATCAATTATCTTATTATTCTTGTTAATCAGTTATAAAAGCTATATAAAAATAAATTAATAAAATTAAAAATACCCACAATATTCGCAACTGGAAAAAAAAAATTTTGTGCAATGTTCTCTTCTCTAACATCAATACTTTAACAAGTAATTTATAAAGTCATATTAAAATAGTAACATTAAACTAGCATTACCATGAAATGGGGTAGACAGTCCAATTGTACAAATTGAAAAAATGAATGTATATAACCATTACCATTCTAATTTTAGAACTTTATAACAACAAACCTCCATCCCTCTCATTTCGACTTCAGCTACCTATGATTGTCATAATTGTAAATTGACTGTAGGGTTAACTGCGATTATAAAGTCAGCAAACAACAAACATATTTACCAATGTCAAGTACATTAGCCTGCTTCCCTGCATCATGCATCTTCTGTATGGCCTTTTGCAAGGCACGGTGATACTTTCTATTCCGCTCAGAATCATGCAGCATGTCTGCGAACGAAGACCGCGCGATCTCCTGATGATAGTCGTAATCTTCATGCTGGATGTCCCACTCGGTCTTCCCTGTTATAGGATTCTTTTTCTGCGTAAACACACTCATCTTCTCAAAACTTGAATTTGTTTTCCACCTGAAAAACAACATAAGAACTACAATTTCCAAAACAATGGCTTAACATAGCAACTTAAAAATATGTATAGATCACCTTTTATTTAAAGTAAGCAATAGACTGGTACGAAAGTGGCATAAATGCCTGGTTTTCATTTAATCACTGACATGTGTGATATAGTGAATCAGAAATTAGAAAGATATAGTTGTGAATTCTTTGGAAAACCGCAAGTAACCTAAAAAATAGAAAAATCTCAAACAAATGTCAAATTGCAAAATTGATTTTCTTTCGTCTAGAAACACAAAGCTACTGTTTAGAAATGTGTTGAATAAATAAAAAAAGACGTGTTTTTAAAGTAGTGGACATTTTTCCGGGAAAATTCCCGTAAAATTGGAAAAATATAATTTCGTAGGCTCATATTATGTTCTACGCTTAATAAAATGAAATATCTTCTGAAGTTTTATTTAGCGTGAATAAAAAATAAAATAAACTTGCATAGTTAAAAGCCACATTAAAGCAAAACAACATTTAAAATGATTTCACAACAGGGAAAACTCTTCAACAACCACACCACCACCACCACCCTAAGGCGATTATTACACTGCACCGCGCCCCGCAACAACGAAGCGCGGAGAGTTGTACTGAAGTACTTCAGTTTGTATAGGAAACAAGCGCCGTCGAACACACTGACAACGCTTCTCCGCGCGCGGGAGAGCGGCGCGCGCGGTTATACCGCGCGGAGGGGCGCGGCGAACCGCAGGGTATGGCGCGCTGCGCTCCGCACTACCGCGCAGATTTTTAAGCTTAAGAACATGTTCAGTTTTCTACAATAGATCACGACGTCGACAAAATCGACCAAATTTAGATAAATTTTATTAAACATATTTTGTTGTGTTAATCGCCCATGGAATTAATAAGTACTTCGTACATTATTAATTCCATGTAATCGCCTTAATTGGCTCCATCATTTTCGTTCAAAAATTTCAACTTTTGACAGCTGTCAACATCAAACGTAGGAAAAATCAGTAATAAATAAAGGAAAAATAGAGGAATTTGAAAAATATTGGAAAAATATCCGAAAATATGGTTATTTTTTTTAATATATGGTTTTTTCAAAATGGATATTTTTCCATGACCCGACACTACACAAAACTGTATTTTATCTAATAGGTTTGAACTTCTAATTCTAATCATTTTCATACTACTTAGAAATGCAATTTCTACTACAAAATTAGAATGTAACTCCTACAGTCCAGTCCTCACTGAAGCTATCTAGAGGATGGAAAAAAATATAGTTTATGGAAGTTAAAGATTTTCTAACATTCTTTGAAGTAATATAGAAGATTAAACAATCTTAGCCGTATTTGTTTTGCTTTGTTCTATTTTTTTATCAGCCAGTTCGTATTTTTTGATAGAATGCAAATTGACTTATTGTTTGTCATCTAGGTAATCAAAGGATATACGACGAAAACGTATTTTTTTCTTCAAGTTTAAGATAAGTTTCACAAAATTAGACGAGAGGATATTTTCAGAGATAATTTTTAATAATGGCAAATGCTTCGTAGATGTCAGTCAAATCGTTTCCCACTTCGACGTTTTACAATCATGGCCGCCGCTATAGGCAGGATTTGTGGGGCACGACTTTTGAAAAGTTATGGGATTGCCGGCCCCCAGGTACTGGATATTGCTATATATCGTACACCCAGTAGTTACGCTCATTTATATAAGTTTCGTAAGTGCCTGTTAAGTTATCGGCAACAAGTCAAGTCTTCGGAAGCAACTAATGTATTTTGCTGTATTATCGGTTTTAAGGGGTTTCGTGCCGCGTTTTACGTTATAGTGTAGGTGTGCAGGGTCTGGGATGTGTGGAATGTGTGCCAGTGTTCTTCAAAAACTTTTTGAATAAGTGATAACCTATCCCACATTATGTAACAAGTACATAGAAAATCTAATGGAGACCTTCCTTTGCAGGTTTGTCAACTGTCTACTACCACTCAGGGCTGGACAAAAAACAGAAAATTGGTGAGTTGGACGCGTTTTTTTATTTGCTGTATTACATCACACATGATCTTTATATTTTAAGCTAAGGAATTTCCTTATAGAACTTGTGTAATGTGTGTATGTACGAATGACAGCACTAGCATAATTATATAGGTCTGATAGCACAGCACTAGGCCACCTACTCATATATGTTAGTGAGTATCAAAGATGTACTCTTCTCTCTCGATGTACTCTTACCATGCAAATTTACACAGAAGTCTCATGATCATTTCGGATAGTTCTTTCCTTCATGAACATGATGCACAATGAGCTCATTATGATACCTGAATAAAATAGATATTGTTTAAGTGGACCACAGGAAAGGAGAAATATGTGCTCTCAATGGCTACTCTTAACAGCCCTTATTTTCAGAGTGATAAGACCATAGCAACTCTACTTTTTTTGGTCACACTAACCCATGCAGTCAGTATAGGTAATAAATTAAGAATGGCTACTAAAATTAATAAATAATCAATTTATGTTATTATTTATAAACAGCAATATTACATTATTATCATTGATCAAAATATACGGTTCCATATAAAATCAAACGCAAAAACACCCACAACATTGATTAACAAAAAATATTAAAAAATATATTTAAAATGCCTTATATTAAACAGAAAATTTAAAATTAATGTTACGTTGATATGCTTACTTACTTTTAATGTAGTTTTTACAAACTTTAACTGCACACTTCGACATTGTGATTCCACAGTCACTAAGCTAATTAAAGCCAAGCAAACACTATCTGTGATTTTCA
The DNA here is from genome assembly GCF_003589595.1 of Hyposmocoma kahamanoa. NCBI lineage: Eukaryota > Metazoa > Arthropoda > Insecta > Lepidoptera > Cosmopterigidae > Hyposmocoma > Hyposmocoma kahamanoa. The sequence continues at coordinate 6,787,197 of NW_020653740.1, read as the reverse complement.
CCTTGCTTTGACAGTACCACTTTTGAGCGTTCACAGTGCATCTACCAATATTTATTATTGAAGCATATTGTCATTTATTTGAATACCATGATGTTTCTAGTACTATGAACACTGTACGAGTTTATTATTATTGGACACTTATATGAGTACAGTCAGATAGAAGGAATTTTTCTGTCTGTTGTTTGCCCTTTAGTGAACAACACAAATTGAAACTTGACAGTTTTAACTTTTGAATGTAATTTAAGTCATATTATTTATTAGTTTTGAATGTAATGTAAGTTATATTATTTATTTTGGCTACACAATAAGAATTGTGTAGGCAACAATGTTTTATTTATTATTCATAAATTAAGTGCCAATTATTTATTAAAAGCTTTAAAAAATCTTGTTACAATACACAGTTTTTAACCATACACAATGAGCATTTACTATTTTTTATTACAGTTATAATATTTAAACATGTAACTCTATTAATATATCTTGTCAGCATTGTATTTTTTTTATTCTATTGTTGTATTAATGATAATGATTTTTAAATGTAAAGTTTTAAAATATACTACATTAATATGTTTTATACCCCCAATGGCAAATCAAAACACTTATCCATTTGCATTATTTATAATATACTATAGGGAAAATTTACATTTGACCAATTTGAGATTTTAATACATTTTGTAATATTTTAAAAACATTAACATAATTAATTTATTCTGATTTTGTCCATAGGTATAAAAACAAAGTGTTAAAATCAAAATTAAGTTTTTATTCAACCATGGTTCTTTATTATTTCACTTAAATAATAATAATAAATAATGCACACACTCATAGTTGACACAAACATACCAACTACAAATTACACCCAAATTCACGAGAAAAACAACTGTAGGCCATACAATATTTCTCCCGGCCTGGGAATCGAACTTGGGTCCTCTGTGTGGCAGACCAGCATAGGTCATGGAGGCAATAAAGACAATTTGTTACCTAATCTTCTTCTTTTCTCAGCTATGGACTACCATCGGTATGGTGAGTGGTGGAGTTGGAGCACTCATCTATGCGCTGGAACGATCAGTGAAGGCGAGTGGTTTAGAAGCACATAAGTATGAGCAACCGTGGAGTCATAAAGGCTGGTTTGATGCTCTTGACCATGCCAGGTAAGGATTTATATAAATAAAAGTCATCTTTCTCATAGGGCCTAAAGAAAGGAGAAATTGGAAACATGAAGGCCGCCTAACGCAGGGCGGGCGAGCCTAACACGCCAAGTAGATCATAACATAACAACTGCTCATGGTCCATAGACTGATCGCACATTGCAAAAGGCATTCTAAAAAAATTTAAAAAATATATTAAATTGACAAGTAGTTTGCTAGGTTTTTCAAAAGAATGACATAAAATACGATGGGCTCAGTTTTTTATATAAATATTGTTTATTTTCATATTTCAGTGTTCGCCGAGGCTATGAGGTGTACAAACAAGTGTGTAAAGCTTGCCACTCACTGCAGTACGTCGCGTTCCGCAACTTGGTAGGCGTTACGCACACCGAGGAGGAGGCAAAGGCGGAAGCAGAGGATGTTAGTAGTCCCTACCTATATAATTTCTACTATGGCGACTTATAACTATTTCTACTTATAATTTCTTATAATAAACATTCTATCAAAAACCTATTATCTAAAAATTACATATACCACCGGGACAATGTTATGCAAATTTGACTCTGTCATTTCTATGCTTGCTTGAAATGCAGTTGTTATAAAGCAATTTTTCCTCTATGTTTAGGTAATGGTCAGGGATGGCCCTAATGATGTGGGCGAATACTTTGAGAGGCCTGGCCAGCTCACGGACTACTTCCCGTCACCATACCCTAATGAAAACGCGGCCAGAGCCGCAAACAACGGTAAAGTAGTTTCCACAATTTACAAGCTTCATTTACCACCTCATTTTTCCAAATTCCAATACCCATAAAATTATCGCTAGAAAATCCATTTTGTTTCGGCGTTTTTGTTATTTAATGTTATCGGTTCACAGGCGCGTACCCGCCGGACTTGTCATACATTGTGTCCGCCAGCGAAGAGCACGAAGACTACGTCTTTGCGGTACTGACAGGCTATGTTGACCCTCCGGCTGGCATCGAGTTGCGGGAGGGACAAAATTACAACCCTTACTTCCCAGGCTGTGCCATTGCGATGCCAAAAATTCTCTTCAACGAGGTCAGTTGTTTTTCTCTTAGTGTTCAACAACAGAATTGATACACCCACATAACAATAAATACAGTAGAAGTGCTCAGTGGGAGTGTCAAATACTTGAGCTCTATCCGCCATTTTCGCTTAGTACGCTATGGTTGTGTTAATTATCTCCCGCTATATACATATACAACATATATAACGATGTTATATATGTTGCATATATAACATCGTTAAGTCTTATTTGATTCATAAATTTCCAATTTTTTATCGTAATGTTTTTTTGGTACAAGAAACGAAAGTAAACCTTTTTACTGCTGCAATGTGGTCACTTCTTTTTTGGAGAACTACGTAAACATCTCGGATTTTCCAGCATTATTGATAGATTGGCAGCTCATTGATTGAAATTTCAATATAAAATCAACACGTAACTTGCAATAATGGATATTGAATTTTCATTGATATGCCAACAATGTAAAGTTTAAATTATATTTACAATCCAAAATTTCTTACTTTTTTTATATTAGAAACTACGGCCAATCATTATCAAGATTTCATAGTGTATAAAATTATGAATGTGTGAGTTTAAATTCTAATAATAATCTAAACTTAAGGCACGAAGCGTTACGCTTCCACATTTATATGGCATACGGCTATGGAATGGAATTCCCTGGCTGCAGACTTGTTCCCTGAATGTTATAACTTGGGCCTTTTCATGGCGAGAGTCAATAGGCATTATTTAGGTGTTTATTTATGTTTGTGTTTATTTAGGTGCATGCTCCATCGTCGACCTCGTCGTCACTTTCCATCAGGTGCGATGGAGGTCAAATGCGCACTTATATTTTATAGAAAAAAGCTTCCATTGTTTTTATTTGTCTTCCTTGGATTTACCCCATAAACATGGAAGGTGAAATCAATGAGTAACAATTGTTATAGGCTGCGGAGTACAGTGACGGGACACCAGCGACGGCGTCGCAAATGGCGAAGGACGTTACAACCTTCTTGAGGTGGACGGCTGAACCCGAACTGGACGAGAGGCGACTCATGCTCATTAGAGTTATCGGGATAATGGGATTCCTCGGTAGCGTTGTCTACTACCTTAAACGACACAAGTGGATTACAATGAAATCTAGAAAGATAGCCTACAAACCCGTCTCTAAAAAATAAACATCCCGCAACTGTAGAGTAAAATGTTTTAGACAATTCTTTTCGATAGGCACAGTATAACACGTTATATCTTTATATTAAATTAATTTATTTTATAAACTCATGTTTGTTTTTGGCATTTTTTTTCTTGATCATATTTAATGATTGCCACTAGTTTATGTTGTTTTGTTACCATTTAAAGCTTGTCAGCTGCCTTGCAGGTTTAACTTATTTAATGTAACGGATATTTAATATTAGAGCATTACATCAAAAAGAGTATTTCATCATCTTAATACAATGTAACGCAGAAACTTAACACGTTCCCTGTTCATCACTTTTAAACTCTAAAGGTTTAATTGGGCATATGAATTAGGATAATTAATAGGTCCAAATCGACAGCGAACGTGGTAACGATAGTTAGTGAATTAAAACTGTGCTTGTGATGTATCATGAACGTAAACAGCTGTGAATCAGTGTACAGTTGAATAAATGAGTTATTCAAAACTATTATTAGTCTTTTAATTTTGTCCTACGAAAGCACCAGTATAAGGCCTTACTGGCAAACTACACCTGCGCTGCGGCCTGTGGTCCACCCAGGTGGATCAGAGAGGTTGTCCACAGGCAAGAAGGGGAAATTTTAATGATAATGGTCTATAAATGGATAAACAAAGTTGCCGCCCGTAAGCTTAAAAGTTGAGCCGGCAGCCTTCGGGATGCTTCGGCAGACTTTTACACTTAACCCTAACCGGAATCGTCATTTTGATACCTACGACTCGTAACATAAA
>NW_020653740.1:6747692-6773089 GCF_003589595.1 Hyposmocoma kahamanoa | reverse complement strand
GACTACACATTTTGACTAAAGACAGAACATCTCCTAAACTTAGTCAAAGCAACTGTCTTGATAACTTTCAGTCTTAGAGGAAAATTATTAAGAGCAAAAATTGTCTAATGTATCCAAAACAAGCATTAAAAACAATTTATAACAAAATTTAAAAATTATTTAAAATTTTTCTCATCGAAGCACCATTTGGGACCATCTAGGTACATAGGTTATTAATCTTCTACTAGTTTCTTAACCATGCCTCTAGTGATCATCTTTTAGAATTCTGCTTGTAATACTAAACTGCAAAACATGCATAACCATCGGCATATTTAGGAATTTCTCATTTGGTTTAATCGGCATATTTAGGAATTTCTCATTTGGTTTATGGTTGACTTTGTACCCTCACTATGTGGGAAAGGTAGAAGCGCCATAATTACGCCATTCATTCTATGAACACATGTGTGGCAAGAGTTAAAGGTCAACCTTAAGTGTGGAAGACTAGCACATTAACATTATAAAATAAATAAATAAATAAAAATACCCTTTATTCGCTGATTACTTCTAACTAAGTCTAACCTAATGCTTACTTCTAACAGTAATAATTCTTAACATTGCCTCACATTAATTTTACAGGTGAGCTGGAGTAAAGAAGGTGGAGTGGTGTACTTTGGTGATACACAAGGACATGTACTTACCCTTATGTTCCAACTCCGAGACACCAGAGCCAGAGGCCTCAAGAGATGGTTCTCCATTGTAGTGCTCATGAAGGATAAGATGTTCTTGTTGAATATCACTCCTGTACTTTCTGAACATATGCAGGTATATAATGTCTATTAAGTTTTTGTCTTGTATTTTTAAAAGACATTTCACGTTTGAAATTTTAGATAATTATTTAACGTGTATATTACCTATAATTACAAAACCAAAACCTTTAATTCACAAAATAAATTAAATAAAAATAAAGCAATATTCATATTAAATTAGGAATGTGATTTTTCAATAAAATTTTAGAAAATAGCCAAGGAACTGCAAGATTTAGCAGATATTGTGTACAATGAAGAACAAAAAGTGTGTTCACAAAGAGCCCTCAGACTTAGAACTGGAAGAAATGACTTTGGACAGTCTAGATCCCTTATACAACTAACTGGTATGTATTAAATGTTGTTTTGTTTTTAACTGACTTTAAAAAACAAGAGGTTCTCAATTCGACTGTTAGTGTAGCTTATGTGATTACTCATTGACCTACCAAGAAATGGACGTCGGGTTCGCGTTAAAAAGTGTCCGCACCTGTAGGGCGTTAAAATCGCATACAGAGCGTCAATCGCGCAACAGTCTCCGTTTGTTCGACTGACAGCGCGGTTGTCAATCTTGCAGTACCAGTTAATAATAACTTGTAAAAATTACTGCAGTAAAGTATAAAAACAGGATTTTGTATCATATTTTCACCAAACAAATATATTGTGTTATCATAGTTCTCATTTAAAAGTGTTATTTTCTTCATTTTTATAGTATTCAATTTATATATAAATGAATCGTAAATATAAATTACAAAAGCACACAAAATAATCAAATAGTTAACTGTCTTTTTTCTACACATTGCATGCGCAAAAGATGGAAAGAGACCTATTACGTCAATTTCAAGAAGCTTATTTAAACTTCTTGGTCATTTTCAATTGTTCGAACCATAAGCGATTGAAATATTTAGAACAAAGAAACTAAAGAGTCGTGTTGATTTTAATTTTATTTTTAAAATGACTTTTTATTAAACGTTAGCAATAACTAACAAAACATTGTTGTACTCGTTTTACGGCTAGGGATTACCTATCAGAAATCAAAAAACACATTTGCCCAAAATAACGTTTAGCTCGAGTTTTCATGTCAAATGTATTTTTTTAGGAATATTACAAAACAAAAGCTAATTTTGGCTTTGTGAGAAGCATCAAAATTACTTTAAAACGTAACGGTTTTATTATAAGTCGGTTTTTGGAATTACGGATATATTGGTGCATTTACTTATAGTACACGCTTATTTTCACATTTGTAGTAATATTTGTATGTATGTATCTGCCCAACTCTTTGTTATATGTTTAAGTGAATTTGACAAATTTCGACATAATAATATATATAAAAATTAATTAATATTTTGGAGAAAGGCTACTCCATTACTCTTGTGTTCAAGTAATTTTCAGTCGAAGCTAAATATGGTGCATTTTGTTAAGTAAGTCCAGTAGAAGCTGAATGGTGTTTTTGGGCCCTTAAATTGTTACAAGCAAAATTAGGCAGTACTGCAATGATGCTACAATTTAAATTAAATGTTTTAGTTTTTTATATTTGTTACTTGTCACTACGTTTATATAGGTTAAATTCGGACATTTTTTTCGTGGTTTTTGTATTAGACCTGATGTCCATTTGTTGGTAGGTCAATGTGATTACTCCAATATTTATGAACCGATTTCGATGATTCTTTTTTTTCGTAGGAAAGGAGATAACCTCAGTAGTAGTCCTGATCTTATTTTAAGAAAATATTCCACCTCTAATATCGCGTTCCCATTTATTTATCATTAGACGACTGTCACATCTAGCCTGTTTCTATATCACAACTATCTGTCGTGTCGAGTTGTTCCAACTAGATCGTGACGACAATTTATCGGTGCACGTGCAGACAACGATAAATAAAACGTAACGTCTAATGTGGCTTCGATTATCTGTCGTGACAGTTTATTTATCGTCCGACAACTGTTAGCTATTCCCATTGTCTCGACAATCTGTCGTCGTAACATCAGAAAAAGTATTGAACGACAGTTAGTCCTATTATAGTATATTGTGAACAACTTCATTTAAATATTATAAGCCACGATACTTTAAACTGCACGGCTATAAGGGCGCACTTATTCGCCGCGAATTAATATTCGTGGAGTCGAACGAATAATCGTGGAGACCGCGTTGCCGCCGCGCAGCGACCTCGTGAGTCTAACTGTCATGGCAAAATACGCTCTATTCATTTAGCTTTTACGTTAACTTAAATGAGCGTACTGGGCGCGTGGGCGAGCCTGGCTTGAATTTGGTCTACGAGACGGCCGCCCGGCGTTTGTATTATTCAGAGGAATTTAAATATTGTTGCCTAGTAAATAGAATTCAGATTCGCCATTAATGTACCTACATGAAAGCGTGGTAACTGGGCGTTCGCCGGTTAGTTCGTTCGGCGCCGGGAAAACTTCCGCGTCGTATAACTCTGGGCGCTAAGAGTGTTGCCACTATTAGAGGATGAATCCGGTTTGTTGGATGTCTTCCATCTGTCAGCCACTTTCTGTGAACCAATTTATAATTATGTAGTACTTAAAAAACACTGCTTAATTAGTTCACTAACTCATACGGTATTAAGAAAAGTATATATATAGTATATAAATGTTTAATTACAATTTTTTTATTTCTGCAGGTGAAGAAAACATTTTTAAAAAACTACATTCACACTTTACATACATGTTAAAAGCTGGTGCTCTAGTTTATTCAGAAACTCAATATACTAGTCTAGATTTATTGCAAAAGCTGAACCCTAAGACTGACAAAGGAATATTCGAGGCAAATGCCTGCTCTGTAAAAGAGGAGGGAATGCCATTAAGAGCTATTGAGAACTTGTTAAGCAAACCTGTGTTTCGGGTACTCATGTATTGTATTTTGACTGGAACTCATGTAAGTTCTTCATAAAACAGAAAAAACTGAATACTTTAACTATTGGCTTTATCATTTAGTATATAAATGTGTAGTTTATTTAATAAAATTTTATTCCACAAATCCCCACTAATGTAGTACTTAATACACAGTGGGGATTTGTGGAAAAAAATCCCCACCAAGATACTATTCTATATGTTAGTTATATTACATTTGTAGACAGATTTGATTTTCAGCGCCAATACCCCGTTAACATTACGACACTTATCAATTGTGATTTTTTTTCTTAATTTAAAATGAATTGAACGTTCTATAAAATATAAAATTATTCTTAAATGTGTACTCAAACAATTTGATTATCTTCGCCATTGGACGCGTAAGAAAAATCAACTCGATTCTACTACTAAAATATTCAAAATGTCTTTAGTGTAGTCCACAAAGTGCAAGTTTTTTTTATTGTATAAGATTTTTAGTAGGAGCATAGCAGGCGCAATTTACCATAATATCTCGATGGGGATTTTTTCAACAAATCTCTCGTCCTAGCAGTACTACTTAGTGGGGATTTGTAGAATACAATATTAGGATCCCCACCAGTGGGAATTTGTGGAATATACCATGAGCTTACGGTGAAGGAAAACATCGTGATGAAACCTACACGTCGAAGAAGGCTCACAACATTCTCGCTTGAGAAGAGACTCGTGCCCAGCTGTGGGAGGTATAAATGGGTTGATGATGATCTACAGGCAAACTTTGGACCGTTCTTATCGTAAGCGGCTTGGAATTGGATTTAAATCTTAAGTGTCAAGCTTGACGTGCTCTTGACCCGGTATTAAGTTGAATAGAGATAAATGTACTATGATATAAGATAACGATACACAGAATCAAAAAGTTTTGCACCATTAGCAACAAAGAGAGATTTTCAGACTAGCTTTTGTTTGTTAATAACTTAATGGGAATAGAATTGCAGCATTATCTGACTTAACATAGATAAAGTTCACAAAGGAGCACCATTTATACTGTAACTGTTCTTCCCATTTGAGACTTAATAGTTACAAAATTTGATTACAGATTATCATAAAGCCTACAAACACTAACGTAGCATACTTGATAAAGGGCTTAGCAAGACTACTACCAATATCTGAAAACGAAAATATTCCTAACCTCAGAACAACTGTGGAGAATGTGGTACCATCAGCAGGACTATGCATCATTGAAGAGATGGAGAATAGTAACTTTTGTTATAAATGGCCTGGGATATTACCTATCAAATGTAAGTAAACTTATAAAATAGATGTAATTCCACGAAGTTTTGAGGTCATTCTTTTTTTTTAAAGTTATTAAATATCACGATACAAAAATCGAAACAACACAAAGAAAAATTTCTTCAATCTGATTGGACTTGAACCAGTATTTGCTGCCATGCCAGGGCCAATGCTCTTAACCAACTGAGTTACAGACCGAGTCAGCAGATCTTACCAATTTCTCCATGTGGTTGTTACAGACCTTTGTTAGTTTTAAACGGCTTTTTGGTCATCAAGGCCACCTGTGAGAAACTAATGATTAACAGTATTTTTATTTAAATTTTTTAAGCCATTCCAGTGTCACTGAAACAGTTATTATTGAAAAACTCTTTTCAAGGCGAAATAATTATAACTTCATAGATAAGCAAATTACACTAGAAATCGTCATACTGATTAAACTTTACTGCTCATTCATAACGCAGATTCCCCTGAGAAGAGTAAGCAAGAAACTCAAGGGGTTGCTCTTTGTAACTACACATTTAAATACATTTATCATTGACCTACCAACAAATGGACATCAGATCTCATACAAAAACCACGAAAAAATGTCCGAAGTTAACCTATACAAATGTAGTGACATGTAATGAAATATAAAAAAACCAAAACATTTCATTTAAATTGTAACGTCATTACAGTACTGCCTAATTTAATTGATGCTTTTCACAAACACAAAATTAGCTTTTGTTTTGAAAATTCTAGCTAACGTTATTTCGGGCAAATGTATTTTCTGACTTCTGATAAGTAATCCCAAGCCGTAAAACGAGTACAACACTATTTTGTTAATTATTGCTAACGTTTAATAAAAAACATTTTAAAAATAAGATTAAAATCAAAGCGACTCTATAGTTTCTTTGTTCTAAATATTTCAATCGCTTGTGGTTCGAACAATTCAAAATGACCAAGAAGTTTATACTTTTATAAGCTTCTTGAAATCGACGTAATGGATCTCTTTCCATCTTTTGCGCATGCAATGTGTAGAAAAAGAACAGTTTGCTATTTGATTATTTAGTTTACTTTTGTAATTTATATTTACGATTCAAATCAAATCAAATCAATCAAAACTTAAATGATAACTATGATAATACAATATATTCGTTTAGTGAAAATATGATACAAAATCCTGTTTTTACACTTTACTGCAGTAATTTATACAAGTTATTATTAACTGGTACTGCATGATTGACAACCGCGCTGTCAGTCGAACAATAAACATCTTAATGGCAATTTTGAATATTTATTATGCTTATGTGATAAATGTACTTAAAATATAACCTATAAAAAGTGTTAATATGGTTTAATAAATACTTTTGAAAGTCCTAGGTACCTATTACAAGTTTACAGTGTCAGTTTTCGCTAGGGACCGCGTAAAATATTTGTATACAAAAACGTACTCGTAAACGTACTAAAAAAATGCTCACAATCACTGCTTGGCGGTAGAAATAGATAATGTTAGGTAAGGCAGTTCCCTGGGCAGCTCTTTCACAAGGCACTGTACTGCTACTAAAATAAAACTATAAAACATCTAGTAATTCAAATGTAGAATTTTTTAAATACGTTTTGGTAATACATACTTCTAGAAAATCTTCGTGCTGAACAAAGTGGCGACCGGCCATCTTGATATCAAAATGGCTGGTCAATTGTTTTTTTCAATTTCTCAGAATATATCTAAGGTAGCAATTATTTAGAAAAGGTAGCAAATAGGTAACAATTCTTGAATATACAGTGCTAGACGCCACAGGTGAGCAGCCATCCTGACGGTCACTACTATAAACCCAAGAAAGGTTTAGGCGTGAAAGCCTAAACTATCCACGGCAACAAATATTGCCAGAGATTGAATTTTTCGCCCAGCATTAGATGGGATATCTATTAAAACAAAAGGTGTGAATGGAATGGTTGGCAGTGTTTTATTAATTTAAAATCGATGCTTTCAATTTTCAGGTCCAACAATAATTAATAGAATAGAAGGTGCAATAGAAAATCCAAAGTTTAACGACACAGTTTTACATCAATATGTTATGTCATTGAATTTAGAATGGCTAGGGTAAGTTGTTAAGTGTTATAGTAATATATCATGAGCAGTGTTTATAATGTGTAGTTTCTAGTGACAACTATATACATAAGAAGAGCTCCTCAAGATTTTTCTTTACTAGTTTTAAGACTTAGTCATATCCGTCATAAATATGAGTGAGTATGTTCATAGTATGGTGCATTCATCGAGTTCATAACCAGAAATAGACGAAATAAGGGCCATCCATCCCTGGCAACTCATCAGGCAAATGGGCCTTATGTCACGTCATAATACAGCGCCAACAACTGACCTGTGTATACGTTTCCGTATATTCCAAAAAACATCTGTATTTATTGTAATAAAGGTAATATCTCTAACTATGGGGGCCTGTTCCATTCGGTGGTGTGGGTAAAACAGCAAAACGTCTAATTACAAAACAAACGAAAACACATTTCATCGGTAATTAATTATTAAGTATGTAATTTTTCAATTATCGTCCATTATAGCAAATCTCAACTTAAACTGGTCGATTTGAAGTCGAGGTGAAAGCCGTCAATTGTTTTGAATTCGGGCTGGCCAATCAAAGCGCACTTGTCACCGTAATGATTTGGCAGAATAGTTTTAAAACAAATTAAATGACATTTCGTCTCTATTTCTGATAATATACTAGGTATGTACTAGATAGGTGCATTCTTCTTTAATTATTATTGTTACAAACATTTCAAAATACGTCATATTCACTCGGCCACGTGAATCAAGCTCTTCAGAAAAAAGTCTTAAGTGTCGTATTCCAGAACTGTACTCAATGCTCAAGTCAGGATTTGAGCAGACGTGAGTATGATTTCAAGCACTGGAAATACGACCCTGACGGCAAGGACTTGAGTATGATTTTCAGTGCTCACTGCAATACTCAAGTCCTGACTTGAGTATTGAGTAGTTCTGGAACACTTAGTGTTCTTTTGTACCTTTCTATTTTATAATATCAAGTGACGGGACGAACAATTCGTGCGCCTGATGGTAAGCTACATGCCTGTCCATAACAGTTGGCTATGAGTGAGCCACCAGACTTAACTATAAAAACTGTCATAATTATTAATAAAAAGATCGAACACAAAAGCGTAGTCGGGTATTTAGTACCTATTGGTACACCAGATGTCGCGATAAGTACCAAATATCTATTTCTGTAACTAATTTGTAAATAATTGACGAATTACATTTTATAGATTTTAAGACTTTCGTGGTTATTCACTAAATGATTATCACTAGTATCAGGTTTCTTACCACGGTATGACTTCTTTTTATTTTCCCGATATTTCGGAACGGTTGCACGCTCCATGGTCACGGGTTGACTGTCGGGAAAATAAAAAGAAGTCATACCGTGGTAAGAAACCTGATACTAGTGATAATCATTGAATTACATTTTTTTTATCAAAGCTACTCTTATAATAGTGATAGCAAACAAATCGAGCAAGTTGTGCGCCAGTTGGTAAGCTACACGCCTGTCCATGACAGTTGTAGAGCCAGTTGGAGCTTTAAATCGCAAAGATCTGAGGGGCACTGCCAGTGCGCCCGTCAACCTGAGACGTAAATTGACAAGTCCCATGAGCCTGTAATTTCACCAGCACCCTTACCCTTCTAAACCAGAACGCATTAATGCTAATATTACTGCTTGGTGGCAGAAATATGTAAGGTGGCAGTACTTCCCTGGACGAACTCTTTCTCAACGGTCTCTGCTGAATTTTTTGAACTTTCAAAGTATGTGGTTTCATGCGCCATGTGCTGCACTGTCCTTCTGCCACGAGTTGTTTAAAATAAGGGTAAGTAGTTACCCAACCAGTGATGGTGTGGTAGGGAAGAGTGGAAAAAAATCCTCTAGTCCCCTCCAGGGAGGACAGCTGGTAGGAATTAGTGGAATAGGCCGAATGTTCAGTAACAGTTGTAAAATGCTTTTTAACTATTTTGTACGGCAAATTGTACAGCGCCTCTAGCGGTAACAATAAGTAGCATTTTGAATAGAAATATTTTACGCGGTCGCTAAGGACAATATTCTGTAACTCATAGTAGATATCCTCGGTACTCTCTTACGGATATTATGTAATTATCAAATTACCTTGCCTTGGATATTTCATCAACACATTCCTTTACAGAATAGCAAAAGCTGTGAAGTCTGCCACGGAAGCATCAGGTGCTAAATCGGAGGCTATAACAAGGTTAAAACAAGCTCTCGGAGTCAGTCCACAGGACGACTTACTTGTCAATTTCTGGATATCTACTTATTGTAATTAAAAAAGTTGTAAACTATGTGTATATAGACGTAATTGAATAAATCTGTGATATTTTAGTTGCATATATTTAGTTTGTTTTTAATTTTAATACTTTGAACATTATTCTCTGGCTATATATTTTTATTAATTACATGGTTGCCATATTAATCAATCTGCGCATCTTGATATTTTTAGTTATTTTCTACCACTCGTATGGTAGGACTTCTTCCCATTACAATTCTCGTGTCTCTTGGACACACTCAGCCAGAAGTGAACAGCAACAAACTAACTTTTTTCAACTGCGAATTTAAATGTTATATGATAAAAGTTTGGAATACTTGCAATATTGTCGAGTTGCGGACACCAGCCCGTTACACCAAGTACTTGCAATATTTATTTTATTGAATATCATGTTTTTATTACAATGATATTAATATTTGTGAAAATATCCCACTAGTTTGGTCTTATTTTGATGCAAAGATGAACAAACACAAAGAAAAATCCGGCCAGATTCAAACCAGCAGCTGTTTACAGATCTGGTCTAACCGCTCAACTGAGGTACGGCACGAATTAACAGACCCTTTTCATTGAGCAGACCTCACGAATGTCTCTCTATTATGTGCTTGTTGCCGATCTTTGATTTTTCTATCTATTAAACGTCTGGGCTGTTTTGCCGTAGCGCCATCTGTGAAAAACCTATGAATACTTATCAACACTTGCGTGTAGTTTATTTTTTGGTACCAGAGATACCAAATTAAATGTCATTAAATCTCAGTACAGAGTACTAAAAAAACCGACCTCAAAAGTGCGTGGGAATTGCGTCTATTTGCTAAGTTTTATTGAAATATCCCCTAGTTCGCCAGTATATAGGACATGACACCGGAGATAATAATCGGTTCTCACTACTATATTAGTATATTGAGAGAAAAATGCCTTGAACTGAAGAAATAGCGAAATCAACCATTAAAATAATTGCTCCTAAATTAAAGTTAGGCGCTATTTATAAAAATGAATTTTCATGCGTGAACAGCCACCCTTAAAGGTGGATGATTTTCACAAATACCGGATAAAACCGGTTCATAAATACCGGAGTTATCGCGTAACATACATACAAAAAAAGAACATACAGTCTAATTGAGAACCTCCTCCTTTTTTGAAGTCGGTTAAAAATAACCAACATCATTTTCTATTTTATACCTAAGGTGACCTATGGGCAGAGAACAAAAAGTAAAGAGAACGGACACTCCGCCCCTCCCTAGCTTTAGATACCGCACCACGCCCCGCACATTGACCGAACGATAACAAGGCTGCCGGTGAGCCGTTTTCGCGCGAAGACGGCTTTGATATTTGAATATAGTTTTCTTTTATTCATTACGAAACTTGTACGTTAATATAAAACATCATTTTACGTTACTATTTATAATGGTCGTGATTTGTGCTGTGTACGGCTGTTTGTCATCATTTTAATGACAAATATGATATTATATCGATATAAATACATAGCAGACATGTGTAATTATTAGGATTCTGGATTCTATTAATAGAATCATAGATAATAGATTCGCGTTATCATTTTTTCTATGTTGCCGGATCACGTAACGTAATAGTAGAAAGTGATGGGTAACCCTGCTACTTCACGCACACATTTGCGCGTGTGCAGATAGCGCCTTGCTGTATGTAGTAGTAGTAGGTAAATATTGTATGGAGTGTCCGGGGTGTGCTATTGGGAAAAACAATTGCCCAAGGTCCACCCAGGTGAAGAAGTACATAATCCTGCATGATATTACTATGCGCACAGAGATGGACGCCTTTACTTTTTGGATAACTTAGGTCATATATCGTCGTGTTTTGTAGATAAGCGACAATTAGAAAAAAATTCCGGGAAGCATATTTAGGGTTTTAATGACTGTTTCAACAATTTCAACACTATTTCGAACTTTCTACAAAACACCGACAATATATTCACTTCAATAATGGGAGATATACTTGACATACAACATAAAAATATTACACATGCAATTAAAGTGGCAAATAAAACACCATAAATAGGCTGTAGTCCTTATATTTATAAAGTTACACGTTAGAGCGACGGCTGGGCCGTGCCTTCTCATGTCCCTTGGTGCGCACATACGGCTTAGTATGCGAGCGTGGTGCGCCTGGGGCCGGGCCGAAGTGACGGACGGCCTCACGCGCATTACGACGACCTTGGATCAGCACTGTCTTGCGGCCGGTGGGGGCACGAAGCGCCAATTGGTCGAAAGTCAGAATTTCACCTGGGAATTAAAAATTGTTATAATATCTGAATATTATAAATTGCTAACTTTACAGCATTTTGAATAAAGAGTGCAAATAATCAACTCTTCAAAGTTATCAGAATCAGGAAATTGATACAAGTAATGAATCAAATAAAGTATACTCCATAAAGTGCCAGCACAATGTTTTTGTTTACACATACAAAACCACTAACTAACAAGAAGCAAATCGTCGCTTATCAAACAACACCGCTAAAGACGAATATTGGCGGTTTTTACTTTTTAATAATAATAACAATAATAAAGAACTTTATTTATCTACATTTACAAAACAATTTAGTCGTAAATAACATCACTTATAGATACTGTGTAGATAAAAAGGATAGAGTCGCAGCTTAAGCTGTTTTTCAGACCCTACCTTTTAGAAACTCTACATTTACGCTACATTTTAATCATAGTATTTGTCTGACGCGTCTCGAGTAGCTCCAAAAGATATCACAAAATAATATATACTCACTTAAAGTTATAATAAATCTATTGTCCTTTTAGTACCTGAGATAGATAAAATATTCCACCTAAAAATACTCAAATTTGGGGTTTAGGTAGAAATGAACAGCACCCACACGTAAAAATATAATTACAAACTACATCCAATTACTTTCTGATCTTTGCCTCGAAAGTAACCAAAGCTTGCACTTTCTTTTAAAGTACAAGATGATTAAAGTTACTGAAGTCAAAATTAAACAAGAATACCAATGAAAATGGTATACCATAGCACATAAAATTATTTGTTATCTATAAATGGAGCACCTATTATTAACAATAGCTTGCAAAATCTTGTATACAATAACCAATACAGTTTTTTCACTCTCCTTTAAAATAGTTCAAAATTATTTAAGTGTGTTGTTTGCTAAGTGATGAAATAGCTATAGTGAAATTGAAAGAGTTTCCCACGCTGAAAAACACTTGCTGGGAAATATTACTTATGTGTAAACATTACAACACAAATGAATTACTACTTGCAGTGACTATTTTCTTCATGCCTTGAAAATTCTAAATCTGGTTTATGAACTGATAACAAAACATTGACAGAAATAAGCTGCAATTAAATAAAATCAGTAGTGGAGCAGTAGTGTTACACAACACTATAGGACTTACATCTCAGGTAATCTCAGTCTCAAAAATTTTGTGAGTCCACATATTTTAGCATTGTCCAGACTCGAGGCTGATGTATTCAGTCTCGAGAATACTGAGACTTTTATAAGTAGTTTAATTGAAAAATATTAAAAAATTTGGGATCTTCATGAAGAAGGCTTGGTTCCAGAGCACCAAATTGGATTCAGAAAAAAACATTCAACTGGTTCACAGAATCAGTGAATATAATAAGATATTAACTTGTACAAAAAAAAAATACAGTTCAGTAGGGCAATAGGGTAGCAACAGGACAATAAGACGCGACTTGGGCGAGAGCGACAAAGCGCGAGATATTGCTATTCTCGCATAGACATCTCACGCTTTATGTCGCTCTCGAGCAAGTAGCTCCCTGTCATGCTAACATGTCATGTCAAAATACATATCAGTAGTGATGTGTATTCCTAGATGTAAAACTCTGGCACAATAGGTTGTTGTTGAAGCTGAAAAAATTATATAGCTACCTACCTACTATTAAAATCATATTTGAAAGCTATGATATAGAATGAGTCATAAACTCAGATCTTCTCTATTTGAAACATCTTTTGTTTCGAATGTTCCTACTATGCTTTTTTTTAATAATTTGACTTAATTCAAAACATGATACAATATCATGTTTTGACTGCGTACAAGTGTGACTTTTGAAAGTCTCATCTTTCCCAGGGTTTTCAAGAATTTCAAGAGTGTCAATGTTTTTCCTGCGATGCGGTAACACTAAGAGACTGACGGTCGTATTCTAGAACTCTATCCAATGCTCAAGTCAGGATTGCACTGGCAACACAAGCACTGGAAATACGACCCTAATGGCAGGGACTTGAATATGATTTCGAGTGCTTTAAACCATACTCAAATCATGACTTGAGCATTGAGTAGAGTTCTAGAATACGACCCTATAAGTAGTGTGGGCCTTTCAACCTGTTACACTCACAAAAGATCAAAAGATACGAGAACAGAAAAGTATAACAATAGTAGCCAAGTTTTGGATAAGAAACTGGCAAAAAAAAATTGGCAAAATTTAATAAGTATGTATACATATAATAAATTTGAAATAAAATTAAAAAATCAATTCAAATTAATTAGCTGTAACATTACAAGTAGTACAATTGCGTCAATGTAAATAATTTGATTTACAGTTTTTAATTAGACAATATTTATAGTCGTCACCAAATAAGAGGCCAAATTTGACAGCTAAAGCAGACAATAGTATGTAACTTTGAATGCAATCAATGAAACAATAAACAATTATTAACTTATTGAGTTTAAAAAAGTACATAAATTTTATAGAAACACTATATCATATAACAAAATATATTTCAAGTACTGTCTTCGCACGAATTCCACAAAAAAAAACAGTTACATCCTCAATCTATATTTTTTATTAATTATAGTGTTGTAATCAATTAATTGCCATATTTCACAATCACTTTGATTTCTCAGAAAAAATATTGACTTTTATACATTAAAAAGAAAATTTAAAAGAGCCCCATACTCATAGCTGTAAAGCCATGCAGATTTGTATTTCCTTTGAATTGGAAACATTCAAAAAAACGAGAAAATAAATAAAGAATTATCAAAATCTATACCGATGTAAATATTGATATATAAATAAATTAATTATAACTGCCTCCGTGCCCGAACGGTTACCATGCCGGATTATTTATATTTGTATGGCCTACAATTATTTCTCTCGTGAGTTTGGGTGTAATTTGTGGTTGTCTATGTGTATGTCCATCGCACCCGTGACACAGGGTTTCCCTAGTGCGGGGCTATGTTGAGTGTGTGCGTTATTATTATTATTATTAATTATATATACTGGTGACACTTGCGGACACCAGCCTGTTACACCAAGTACCAAGTACTGGTGACACTGGCTCAATAGAGGATTTTGGCTCATCTTTTGATAACCATGAATAAAAATTTTAAATTATCAAGCCTTTTGTTTTCACACTTCACAATTTTGCTATAACTGCAGGTTGTCCTTATGAACTAATGTAGTGTAGTAATATAACTACTCTATAACAACAAGTACAGGTTGTCATTGTGATCATTTAAAATACTTATATTATACCATAATGTTTCAATGAATATTAATTGTACTATCTAGAACTGAAAAGCAATGAACCATAAAATAATCTAAACAATCACAAACTCATAAAATTTTGAATCAATTTCTCGTGAAAATTGTTTAATATGGTTACCAATATGATCAGTTCACATCCATAATCATGCCGCAATGACAAGTGTCAAATTTGGCCTCTTATTTGGTGAAAACTATAAGTTTGCAATGCTCAATTATTTGTCAGAACATTATAAAAACATGTTTGTTTCACTTTGACCTTACCAGATTATAATCACAACAACTAACCTCCAGCAGCCAAGATACGGGCACGAGCCTTTTCAGTAACATGGAGAGCGGCCACAGTCATCTTCGGCACTTTATACAGCCTCACATCGTTGGTGACGGTACCAACCACCACTGCAATCAGACCCTCGCGGCCAGGTTTCTTCATGTGACGCGACACGCGAGACAGCGAGATCGGTGGCCGGTTGATGCGGCTCATGAACAGCCGACGCAAGATGATCTGATTAAACTTGGCATTTGTTCGCCTGGCCAAGTATCTGTATAGCTGTCAACAATAAATGTTTTAGGTTAGGTATTGTACCATTTACAATACGGGTTGTTTATGTAAAAACTATGAATGCCTAGCCTATAGAACGAAATTTTGAAGACTGAAAAGTAGAGAAACTCACCTTGACCAATAACCTCAGGTATACATCCTGAGATTTTACTTCTGTACGCCTAACTTTCCTATCGTGTTTATGATTGATGTCGATACCCTGAAATAAACAAAAGAACACATTTTCATTGCACTGCTACACGTGGAAAACACCATAATCTTTCACTTGTCACGGATTTCACTTGGATTTTTAGTGATTAATTTTATATTTCTTCCCACAAAACTCACCATCTTGACAACCGGATGAAAAAGAGACTATAGACAATAATCAATATTTGACAGCAGCATCGACCCTATGTGTTGCCATATCTATAGAAATGGTTTTTTTCATTTGACGTTCGAACATAGAGAAACATAGACGAATGAAAAATTAGCGCCAAGGTCAAATAAGTTTAAAATGTTTCATGTATATTGCAACAAAATTCAAATTGTATAACCCTCTTAATTAGCATTTAAAATAAAAAATTTGCACAAAACAGTATAAAATTACTACAGGCTGTCCATTTTAAATTGAAATGCCATATGTATTTGAATTTTATGTCAATATGAACAAATGAATACTTCTGTCGTTTAGTCTGTCATCGCGACAGAAACAAGTTTCGACCGCCGTTTTTTCGAAAGGGATGGAATTTAATTCGAAACATCGAAAATTATCCAAAACTAAAAATTCTGTTCGTACTCCTTCATCCACGAAGCCGCGTTTGACTAAGAAGAAGGTATCTACTAGAAAACGAAAATGCGTGTGCCTTCCTGAAAATTATTCAGTAGTAGAATTCCCAGCGATATGGAATGAATTGCGACAGAATGGTCAGCTGTGTGATGGCACAATCGTATGTAGGGATATGAAACCAATTCGAGTGCATCGGGCGATACTTTCAGCGGTCAGTCCCTATTTCAGAGCAATATTTATAAACTCTTTAAAGAAGGGAGAGCCAGAAGAGACGGAAATCTTCGTCGATGTCCCTAGTTATTACATGGGCTTAATTCTTGATTATGCCTATACAGGGACGTGTACAGTAACCGCTGAAAATGTAGAATATTTGTTGCCTTACGCGGATCAATTTGACGTGGTCGGTGTTATACAACTATGTTGTCAATTTCTCTTGCGTGAGTTGAGGCCCCACAATTGTCTTGGGATATTTAAGTTTGCTAGGTGTTATTTCTGTGGGGAATTAGAGAAAAAAGGAAAGTTGTATATAAGACAGAATTTTAGCAGAATACTTAAAGAATGTAGTGAATTCAAATCGCTCTCTTATGAAGAATTAGAAGACGTACTAAGAGACGATGAATTGAATGTACGAAATGAAGAAATAGTATTCCAAGCAGTTAAAACATGGGTAGAACATGATTTAGATAACAGAAGAAAGTGTATTCCATCGCTGTTAGCCTGTGTACGATTTGGTCACATTAGTTACAAATATTTTAAATCAAAAATTCTACAGTGGCAGCCGGTTCTAGAAGATGAGGTATGTTTTTGTTCATATCTGCGTGGTCCCCAATCTATGTTATCTGAGCTTTGTTTACTTTATTACCATTTCTTTCAGAAGTGCCAGGAAGCATTGTACCCAGCGGTGGTGTTTTTAACATTATTGGACTCAAGAGCCGGAACAGAGGCTGATCTTAATGATCCGCTGGCAAGACCTCGGATACCTTACGAAATACTCTTCGCTGTTGGTGGCTGGAGCGCTGGTAGTCCCACTAGCTTCGTTGAAACTTATGACACAAGGTGAAATCAATCTCTATAATCTAAATACGCGCAAGAATTTTGAAATGTAGTAGGCTCCGCATGAAATGGCATTGTTGCCAGTAAGAAATATAAAATAAAAACAAATTATCGGTTACATACTACATAAGCTCGTTGACTTGTATAAAACGGATCTTTCACTACCTGCATGGCAGTCCGCCGCGTAGGCAGGAGATTGCTCATACAATATCCTGCATATGGCGCACGTGTGGAGTCTCGCAGGACGCATTGCAGGATGGCTTGCACGCTGCGACTACATTCATGATCAAGCATTATGCGCCGGACGACAAGGTGGACTGCAATTCAGGATAATGAATGAGTATTTAGCGGAGAACTATGAATTTTCCAACTTTCCATTTCATTTTTTGTAAAACTTCAACAGAGCCGATCGATGGTTCCTCTCTATCCACATGGATTTGACGCCTAGAGCATATCACGGGCTTTGTACTCTAAATAACCTGATCTACATGATCGGAGGTTTCGACGGCAGCGATCATTTCAACACCGTGCGATGCTATGACCCAGTCGCCAACACTTGGCATGAAAGAGCTTGTATGTATCAAGCAAGATGTTATGTCAGCGTTGTCGCGCACGGTAAGATCTTCATTATAATTTTGCACAAAATAACGCATTGGAGAAGAATCTTCTAGTTAAGTCATTAAAAACTTTACGAGACAATTTCGAGACTTTAATAGTTCATTTTGGTACAAGGGCGATTCTTTTATTTTTTTGCCTTAGAATGTTTTTCTCGAATTTACTGTTAAATAAGAAAGCAACCATGCATGTAGCAATTTAAATCCTTGCACAGACGGTCTAATTTACGCATTGGGAGGGTACAACGGTCGCACGCGTATGTCGTCAGTGGAGCGATACTACCCGGACAAGAACCAGTGGGAGATGACCACGCCCATGAACAAACAGCGGTCCGACGCCAGTGCCGCGTCTTTGACGGGCAAGGTACATGTCTCATAGGTCTTGGTGTCTTTACTTTGATACGTTTTAACAAATGTTTGTTAACGAATAAAAGAGAAAACGAACCTAAGATAGAGTACAGAAGACAGCTGATAGGAAATATCAACAAAGCTAGGTACAATTATTAGAGATGAATCGGACAGTGACTTGGCCAGATACCGGATATTCGGCGATAACTCAGGCCGGATAGCCGGATATTTGCCTCACCGCCGTAAACATATCGCGACCGGCTTACAGCGCGCATAGCCGTGATTGCGTGATCGGTGAATGATTTTTTCTTCTTCACTTTCACATTGACGACGATATGATTTGTTGTGAGCACATGGTTTTTTAAAAACGATTAAATTGTTCGATAATACAAACAAAGACATAACAGAGAAAATGTTAACAGTGAAAAAAATTACAAATTAGTCACTATTTTTATAGCAGTGCTTTGTTGTGCCAAATGCAAGCCATTCTTTGGCTGTATTAAAATTTCTGGTTCTTATAAGTATAAGCTTAGCACTTGATACGTCCGTTATTGCTTTGTTTCTATTTGATTTCATTAATTGGTTTGTGATCTAACTAATTCTAAGGCTTCATACCAGATTTGCCAAAAAAATATTCTACTTACACCTTTCATTATTGTAGATACACATTGTCTTTGACGACAGTTGAAATCGATCGCGATAGCGATGCTGTCATTTGGTCGTCTGGCAATAACAAGTACCTAATACTTAAAATTTAACAAAGTTTCTAAGAGTTTATAGTGAAAAACTGCCCTCTGAAGCTGGTCTCGTGTATAAAAATAAACAGAACCAACTTTTATCACTTAATGCTGAAAAACTTGTCTTCATCCACAATAATTTGCCTTTATTGAAATTTGAGTACTATTTAATATTAATTAATAGTTCTTACAAGTTATAAACAAATTGTCAACGATCTTGTAGTTGCTGTTTATCCTATTAGTATCATATTCAATCAATAAATCAATTTATTTGGGGTACTGATTATGAATTTTCCTCAGTTTTAAACATTCGGTACCCGGCCGGATTTTGTTCCACTATACAGGGTGGGAATTTCCACCCGGTATATTTGTTTGATAATTATTAGAGATGAAACAATAGTTACTGGATATCCCTTTCATCTGTAATAATTATTAAACAAAGATCGAAGTCTTAAAAAAAAACAACGTCTCCCAGCAAACCGTGGCAAACGTTATGTCCCCTGTGTCACGGAACGAACCGGCCGACCTCACAAATTTTTCCATGTGTTTGTAGCAGATCTGTTTTGTTTTTTCTTAATATTTTGCCATAGCGCCATCTATGCCGAATCTATGAAAGTTTTTTCTTCACTTAGGGAGGTACCAGCTATCTTTACAACTACCAGCCGCTTACTAGAGAAGTCACTTTATTAATTGTTATTAAGTTTTGTTGTATGTCAGGATTTCTCACCACCATGACATTCAGTAAAACTTAATTAAAACTTAGATGTATGGTTCTTTAAAATATCTACAAAAGGTGCTTACTGCGATTTTGTCTGGATTCATGTTTTCGGCAATAATATAACAGGAACTGAAGACCATTATGGTGTTAAAAAAGTTACACTTAACATTTCATTTTCTACGATCCAGATTTACATAGTGGGCGGATTCAATGGTCAAGAGGTGCTAAGCTCGGCTGAAGTGTTTGACCCTGAGACAAAGCAGTGGAGCTTCATCAGATCAATGCTCAGCCCTCGGTCGGGAGTCAGTCTCATCGCATACCGAGACTGTCTGTATGCACTCGGCGGATTCAATGGTTACAGTCGATTAAATACTGGTAGTTATAACTCTTCAGTATTCACATCAGACGACTTATATTCCATCAGCAATGTCCACTAACGACTTTAAGGATCATTTTGCTACAGGCGAAAGATTCAATCCTCAACGAGGTGGCGAGTGGCAGGAAGTAACAGAGATGTTCAGCGCTCGGAGTAATTTCGCCACGGTACTACTCGACGATATGATCTTTGTCATAGGAGGATTTAATGGTATTTTTTGTGTATTTTGTTGATTTAGAAAACAATTTATTTAACAGGTTTCTTACCACGGTATGGTTTCTTTTCGGTTTTTCCGACATTTCGGAACTTTAAAGCACATTAAGGCGTGAAACGCACAGAGAGCGAGTGCAGGTCACAGTCACAGTCACAGTGTGTTGTCGTCCATATAAATACACGGAATTAGACCCGCGGTGGTCCCGATCCGACCCGTACCCGCTCTGTATGTTTGACGCTTAAAAACAGACCTATCTGTCTACGTCTTTCGCTGTCGACGATTACCTTAATATCGAATACTTGTTGTATGTATGTAACAGCGAGAAACGCATGAAAGCGAGCATGCAAACTTTCTGAAATATTTCCAAAAAGAAATCATACTTACTGACGAGGTAATCATTCCTAGTAGTGAATAACCACGGAAGATTTAAAATCTAAATTTATGGATCGTTAGTTATTAATATATAACACATCAATTTTGAAAGACAAGAGTGTATGGTAGGTATTTATAAACCTCGAATATGGTACAAGGTCAATAGCACGACAAGCTTGACACTTAAAATTTAAATTCAACTCTGTGCCAATTATGATAACGTCCAACCAACCAACAAGTCAACGACGACCAAAAAAATCGGTACCCGCTATAATCTAGAGAATTAGGCTGCCTGTTCACCAGAGATGTGCGACGTAACGAGGCGGTGTGCGAGGAAAAAGTCCTATCATTCGCCTTAGGACAGATTCGCTTTACGACAGATTAGCTTTATGACAGATTCGCTTTATGACAGATTCGCTTTACGGCAGAAATTGTACAGTTAAGTACACTAAAATAGTACCTAAGTAAAAAAAGGTATAGGTTCAAACACGAGAGGTATAGACGTTCTTTTAAATCATTAAACGCAATTCACTTTAGTTCACTTTCATAACTAAGTTTTCTTAACTGGTTAAGAAAAACCCTTTTTTATTATTGTTTTCACAACTGGTTTTTAAACAAGAATACGAAGTGTTCATTCATAACTGACAATCACAAATAGTTAAGAAACGAATAATTATGATTATGTTTTTATAACTAGCTACAGTCAGCATTAATATTTTCTTTTCCTTTAACCTTATACGAAGTAATCCACATTCATAACTTTTTTTCATAACCAGCTACGAGAAACAACACCTTTTAGAAAACAAATGTATTTCACATAGGTCAAATTGCTTTCATCCACTAGGTTAGGTTAGGTTAGTATATGAAAAAGCCGCACGAGCCGAGCGAGCGAAGCGAGCGTGCCGCGGCAGCGGCCGGCGAGTGCCAGAAGCGAATTTGTTTGCGTTTACGAACATGGTTTCAGGTCAAATTATGAAAAAAAGTTATGAATGTGGATTAAATATTCTTTTTTCGTAACAACTATAAAAATAAATGGTTTAATTAATTATTGTCGAGTTGTCTGTACTTTTGCCTTAAAGCGAATCTGTCATAAAGCGAATCTGTCATAAAGCTAATCTGTCGTAAAGCGAATCTGTCCTAAGGCGAATAAGGGAAAAAGTCCACCAATAGGATTACTTCATTTTCCTAACTTCGCTTAACTCAGTTCCGGTGGAAAAAGGTTAGCGGAGCTAAGTATTTGTACATACAAAATAGCGAGAGATGTGTACGAGAAATGCGTGCGAGGGATGCGAGTGAGGAATGTGTGCAGAACGACGTAGCAAACAAGAGCTACTGAAAGTATGATACTAACTGACACTGACACATCGCCACCGCTCATCTCACCACACCGTACCCCGCCCACGCGTAGCTGAAAAGAGTCCCTCTCACCGGATAGCTACCTCGCCCAGCATTGGTGGGAAACGGCACCGTTCCACAGCGCCGCTACACATCCTCCCACCGCCTCGCTACCTCGCACATCTCTGGTGGAAAGGCAGCCTTAGGGTACCAAAATATACAGGGTGTTAAAATAAAAATGTTGAAGGGTCGACGACGATCCCCCACGTGGAGTGTTACGACGGCGACACGATGGAGTGGTACGACGCTGCGCCCATGAATCTGAACCGGTCCGCCCTCAGCGCATGCGTGCTGGCCGGACTGCCGAACGCGCGCTCTTTCTCCTACCTCGCCAAGGCGGTGCCCGCCGCCGGCGCAGATCAAGCACATCACCCCTGAAAATTGGCCCAAAATACTTCTGTTCGCATCAACCAAATTCAGCTCTCGAAGATCCCCAAATATCCTTCGCGCTATTTAAATTCCACGTAAATGATAGGTACCACCAACGTCACTAAGCTTTTTCGGATGCGAGACTCTAACAGAAAATTTTGGCCAGTTTTCGTCAAGAGCTCACGAGGGCACTTCGCTCCATCGTGTGTGTACTGTGATATTTTGATTTGTACATAGCGTTTTGTGTATTCTATTTTATATATCAAACAAAAAATCATGGTTAAATGGCTTATTTATTGTACAGATCATGACCGAATTATTATTTGTATTTTATTATTTTATGTACTTATCCATTGTAAATATAGACGCCCAATCGCGGGGAAGTCTCTAAACGAAATTAATTTTAGAAATGTTTTAAAAGCGAGGGATTTGTTGTAAATTTTCAAGTTTTTGTATTGTGTAATTTGTGATAAATTTTATTTTGGTATTTTTGTGTACAGTTCGCGTCCTTCCAAATCAGATTGGTCGCGTTTTGGAAATGTGTACGGTATTACGGTGGGCGGAAGGACCTTCGTGATATTGTTATATCTGTGATATTTTCGCTGGTCATTATTAGATGAAAAATTCAAAAAAATGCAAAATTGATTTATTTATTGAGAAAAATTTACTGTACCTGATTGAAATATTGAGAAATTCACAAATAAAGAAAAACTACTAGAACTATTTTGTTTCATTTACGAGTGATGATCTTACAACGTTAGGTACACCTATATCTATGGGTACAACTATTAAAGTAATAATAAGTAACAATAATATAATTCTTGTCTCCAGTACCATTTACAAGTACCATTTATTATAACTGCCTCTGTGGCCGAACTGTTACCATGCTGATCTGCCACGCATAGGTCCCGGTTTCGATTCACGAATTCTCAATGTGGCCACTCAAACGCAACAACTGCATTCAGATATAACCTGAAACTGAATATCCATAACACTACCATTGTCACATACGACTTTATCGAGCATGACAAAGGATAAACGCTGAAAATCCACCCACACATCCAAGTACTCCGAATCAACGTGCGCGAAAAGGGAGTCCGGCGTGCATTCGTGCGTATATTTACTACCAAAGGGGAATTTGGGGGGTGACAGGGAGACGCCCCTCTCACCCCGGAGTTCCCGTCGCGATCGAACCCGTAGTCAGGGCGTAGTTTGTTCACTGCACCGCGGAGAAAAACAAGTGATGGAGTTGAAAGGAAAAGTAGCGCTCATCACCGGAGCGGCCGCCGGCATCGGCCTCGCGTATAGCGAAGAACTCCTCAAACAGGGAGCCAAAGTAAGTCATGTTTTTACCTAACATAAATACACACACGTAATCGCGCATGGTTTATCAACAATGTATTCTTAAGTTCAAGGTAAAATAACTGTTGCATGAAGTTCTCTGGAATAAGGCCAACGTTTCCGAAATATTTATATACAGTGCTTACTTACATTGTCATGTCATATCGTAAGGTGACAAGTGTTACCCCTGCCCGGCAGGCTTGTATTGATTTTCGCCGGCGCCGCTAGTCATTGATGAGATGTAGGTTTCTACTGACTTTTTCTTTGCCGTTTCGAGGATGTGATTTAAGCTTCACTATCCCATTGTATTTATTTTAATCAGTACACGTTCTAAAAACAAGGGAAAGAAGAAAATATACACATTATACATATATATACATTATTTTGTTTTGTTAATTGTAAATTGAAATAATAAATAAAAAAGAAAAAATAAATAAAAATCTAATTTCAACTTTCCCTAAAATAAAAACTTCATTTTGTGATTCTTCCTAATTTTTTTTCCTAAATTTATTATTCAATAAGTAGGTACTCATGACGAGTAGTAAAATTAAATTCGTACAACACATTTTACTATACCTAACCTATAGTGCCTTTCTACAAATTAATTACTAAGTGTAAGGTTTTCAAACAGACAGCTTTGAAATAATCCGAGGAGTCAAACTAGCCTTTAAATTAAACCCTTAAAAATCCTTTGTACAAAACTAGCCTTTAAATTAAACCCTTAAAAATCCTTTGTACATTCAAAACGTATAGGTAGACTACATATTATTTATATACACATAGGTCTCGATATGCGACATCGATTCGGATAACGGCGAGCAAATTGCCGACGATCTGGGTGCCAAGTACGGCAGAAAGAACGTTCTGTTCTGCCAGTGCGATGTTACTGATTACCCACAATATGAAGGTAAGCTGTTTAACTGTAGATTACATTATATCTACATTTTATCATGCACTTATAACAGGGAAATAATATCTCTTTCTCAAGTTTGTACTCATTAGTAATACTTTGAAATGATAATATCAGTTGTCGAAGAAAGAGCATTTTCCTGAACAAAATTTTAAATTAAATTTTAAATTTCATGGTCTTCCTTTTATTTGAGATGCTATGTAATTTAGAAGAAAACAATTCAAAAAAATCCTTATGATTGAGGTTTTTGATCAGTTTAAAATTACAGGTATTTTTCTTTCATATTTGGCGGGTTCGGCTGCCGGTTCAGAAAGACAATAATTTAAAATTCTTTGAATGCAGTTCGAATTGTTTTGTTTCAATAAGATTTCCTATTTACGGTGTTCAAGGTGAGGGAAAGTTCCCTCCGTGTGGCATAGCTGTGGGACACCTGTACATTTTTTCCAAAATGTTTGATTCAACACTTGCATTTTTATGCGGAAACAACCAAAGCTATTTGAGGTAGTATAGACTTTAAAAGTCGTTTAGTTGTCACACACCCATGTCAACCACCGAACATGTAAGATTTTTTTAAACAAGATTCAGCAAAATGACGTTACAAGTTATTTTTAACGCTGCCTGTAACTTTTAAGGGGGAGTTAACGGAAATAACGAGAAGTTTCTCCTTTAGCTACATAGATATTTAGAGGCAGATGTTAACTTAAAAACTAAATGTTTGATCATTTCAGAGGCGTTCGAGATGACTCTAAAGGTGTTCAAGCGACTGGACATCGTGATAAATAATGCAGGTGTCATGAATGACAGATTCTGGGAGCTTGAAGTGGACGTGAACTTGGTAAGTTATGACCTGGATTACAAAATTCAAGTATTAAAAT